>NC_133325.1:585578949-585878949 GCF_042186555.1 Aquarana catesbeiana
TCTGTGCATGGTTAGAAGGAGCTTGGATCATTTATCCGGCGTGTTAAGGCCTTTCACATTGAGCGAAATGATTTTAAGCCCGGGTGTATTTGTTGCATGGGATGTTGGAGCCTTTTTTTTTTTTTTTTAAAAGATTGTTAAGTACCTGGCAGGATAGTATGAGCTGTGGCAGGGGGTAGGGTAGGCTAAGAGGGAAAATCCGGTTTGGGTACTGACGTTTATGAGAAACTACTTAAGGGGAAGGGTATTAGGTGCCGGCAATAAGTGGTGTCCTGATCACCTAAACCGGTGATCTGGGCCACAAAATTTTATATGCCGGTAGAAATCAGTGGTTTTTATCTGATTGTAAGGTGTAAGTGTTTAGTAAGGTATGCTTAACCACTGTGTGGGGGTTGGCTTGTCAATTGAGAAATATGGAGATAGGAAAAAAGAATGACCATTGAGGTCCGTCTCACCAGCAGCCTTAAGTCATATAGGTGGGGATAGGCGTAGAATAAAGAAGATATTTGTATATGTGGGCGTGGAGGGAACGAGTTCAATAGTGTTGGTAAGACCTAGACTGATAGTGGGTAAGAAGGGTTCAGTGGGGTGTCGTCTTTCGCAATCGCTGTCAGTGATTTCATTCGAGATTGAACAGTTGTTTGGATTGGGGATGAGTAACTAAACCATCTATGATAGTAGTGTTAAGAGCATTGTCGAGGGACAACAACAGTCAACTCCTATCAGTAGTAGCAAAAACTTTGACGATGGCCTGGTATCAGGTCTATATCAAACATGTGTACTCGAGTGAGCATACAGAACAGTATTATACTGTGAACAACATTTTTCAACAGAGCCACAATTGGTCAAAAGTGAACTATCAATAAGACTATATTTAACATAACATGACATGACATGAATATGTATTGGTATCGGAGCCAGACCAGAGAGGTCTTGGGTGGTGCTTAGCGGGACCTGTAACATTTGTACGGTTGTTCATGTTGACAAATGATGTAGTGTAGTAAAACAACAGCATTCCTAGGGTAATAAGTTTGGAGAATTCCAAACGACCCCTTGTTTGGAGGCTTGTAATTAAAATTTTGTGGGTTATGTTGCACACGGGTGAATCATGAATTATCATAGTGAAACGTCTGTGCCCTGTAACCCGGTAATCTGTAAAGGGGATATTGAAGCAATATCGTGTCAAACATGTAGGGTCACAAGGCACAGATCATCTTTCGAGGGTGAAGCAAACAGGAGAGTGTTGAAGGAAGTAAACCTTCGTATATGAAGTCAGTGTGTGGTGTATGGCATAAATGTCATCCCATAGCGGGAGGTAGAACAGCTTAAAAAAACCCCAAAAAACAGAGCAAGTCACTATGGCAAATTGTAAATTACCTAAACTGCTGTAGTCTTTCCCGAACGGCAATAGATCTTGCCGGTCTTGTGTCTGGAGAAGCAGAGAGTGTGGACACAGGTTAGGCCATATGTATCCAATGCCTAATTGTATATTGAATTGAGGGTGTAGACTGTTCCAAGCAGACTGGCTGCGATGCATAGTTCGTTTTCTATTCCTTGTTGTCTAAATGTAGGTATACATTCAGGGTAGAAGTGGCCAAGGTTATAAAGTGGGAAAGTGTGGTCATCTCACTGGGGGTAACCATCAAAGTTAGTGGATCAAACGGGTTAGATCCTGGTCGTAGCATTCAAAGGCATCAGGGAGCAATGTCCAACGGTTTGGATGATAAGCGTGTGTATCCGTGCGTGTAGTGAGAGCCCGGTGTGGATCTCCTAGCGCCGACTGGAAAAGGAGACAAGTAGGGCGAAACCAAGAAGTAAGAGTTTATCCGTGCTGTTTGGGCGTTACATGTGGAGACCGGGAGCGTTAGCAATCTCGGTGAGCCCGGCGGGGAAGAGGTGCCGTCATGGGACTTGGTGGCGGATGTCGAGGTCCTGAAGAAGAACTGGGTCTAGCGGTGGACGGTGATCTCTGCCTGCAAAAACTAGAGTTGTGGGCGTCCATCGGTTCTTCCACTTGTGGATGGTGGATGGGAGAAGGTATTTCGAATTCTGCATACCAGTTTGGGACTGCTACGTACGGTATGTCCAATGTACGGCAGAAGGAGTCAAGTTCCTCAGGGACTCTGAGGAGCGCAGAGCGACCCTGGTACGAGGCGGAGAGGCCGAATGGGAACTTCCATCTATAGCAGATTCCTCTTGTCCGCAGGACTTCCAGCAAGGGGCGTAAGTCTTTGCGGTGTCTCAAGGTAATTGCTGAGAGGTCTTGATATACATGTATGGAGTAGCCATCATATTCCAGTTGTGCTTTGTCAAGGGCTTTCCGAAGGAGCTCTTCTTTGATGGAGAAATCATTGATATAGCATATACTATCCCTTGGGGGTTCTGTATCTCTCCCTCTGGGGCGAAGGGCTCTGTGTATGCGCTCCATAGCGATCGGAGTCTGTTCAGGGCGGTCCAGGAGGTGGATGAAGAGGCCTGTCACAACTGGAAGAAGCCGATCCTTCTCTACGGATTCCGGTATTCCTCTTACCCGTAGGTTATGTCTGCGACCCCTGTTATCGAGATCTTCAACATGGCGTTGAAGATCTCGTAGTTGCATGGTATTGCAATCAACCATGTGATGAATTTTCTTCACTGCTGAGCGTTGTAGTGCCGCGTTGTCCTCTACGCGTTGTATCCTCCCTGTGATGGCCTGTAGCTCGTGAGGCAGATCAGTTATGGCCGAGAACAGCGTGTCTTTGATGTCGGCTGGTACAGTTTGCAAGTCCTGTAAGCTCGGTTGACGGTGAGATGGCATAGTGTGTTCCATCGGTGTGAGGCTTTGAACGGTGGGGGTGAGGACAATCTCGTTGTGAGCTTGAGAAGAAGTTGTGGCGGGAAGAGGAGTCGCCATTGTTGTCCGCTGTGTTCTAAAGATCTCCGGTATCGTTTGGCTCGTGCAGCCGGCGATTTCCCTCGGGGATCGGGATCTAGACTGTGATGCTCCGCAGGAGGAGGTTCCCATAGTTGAAGGGAGAACAGTGTCGGTAATCCCCGTTAAAAGCGGAATTTAGGCTGTGGTGAGCGGGAGCCTGAGGATTAAGCAGCCATCTTCTCTCAAGGCAAACCACGCCCCTTTGAATACTTTTTTTAATTAGTATAAGTTTTTAATGAGTCACCTATTTACAAAATTAGCCTCCGTGCACACCAAATCCGACTTTGAAATCGTGTGACTTCACTAAAAATCGCACAATTTCTAAGGTGCATGTCAGTGCGACTTCAGGTGCGACTTGGCTGGCATCTGTGGGATTTCATGCACAGATATCTAAACAAGTTGCACCTGAAATTGCCAAAAATAGTGCAGGCACTTCTTTTTTTAAATTGATGAGGCCCCACAAAGTCGGTGTCGCACCGATTTGAACAGTTCCTTTGCGCACAATAGGGTGCAACTTGTCATGCGATTTGGACCTGTCTAATCGCATGACAAGTCACACCGGTGTGAACAAGGGCTAAGGTATCTTTATTTTTTGAACTCTTGCAAGTAAATGCAATCTTTAGCCTAGAATTTTTAAATCAACAGGGATTCATCTTTTTTATTTACTTTTTTGTGATGGCCATCTTGTACAATAATATCAAACCATCCCAGGGTGCTGAACAAATTACAGCCATTGTACTGGAAAATGCCTCCCATCTAGAAATCTAAAATATACACATTTGTTTCTTGATATTACAGCACCGATTGGCAGCATGTTGCATGGTAAACCCTAAATATGTGTGTAACATACAGTAAAGCATAGCATAAGAGTTATCCAAACTAAATCTGCAATTTTAAAATTTGCATTTTTGCTCATTTCTCTTATTATTTAAAAAAATACAGTATATTTGAGGCATATTTAAAAAAACACATTACCAAATACCAGTGGCATCAGGAGGGGGGGCTGATGGGGGCTGGAGCCCAAGTGTGTCCCCAAGAAGCCCCGGGTCTCGATATTCCTAAATACATTATTAGTCCCGAGCTGTTTACACAGGCAACAGGGAACGATCTCCCGCTTATCCAGTGCGGCCAAGTGACGTACAAAAAGACCCGGCTCCTATGATGGACGTCACACTGGTCCAATGCCGGGACCGCGGGACGTGTGACGTGTGACGTCCATCATAGGCCCTGCCGCGTCCAGGAGGAGGCAGGAATGACACTGCACCGCACTGGGCACTGGGAGATCCCCGCTCGATCTGTGTAAATGGGCGGGCGGCTCTTCTATCCTGGCTCTGGTAGAAGCCTGGTGCCTACAGGGCTGTCTGAGTGGTGGTTAATGCCGGGATAATTGCAGCAACAATCTGTATATGTCAGGTAGGTCAGTGTATGTGTCAGATAGGTCAGTGTATGTCAGGTAGGTCAGTGTATGTGTCAGGTAGGTCAGTGTATGTGTCAGGTAGGTCAGTGTATGTGTCAGATAGGTCAGTGTATGTGCCAGGTAGGTCAGTGCATGTTTCAGGTAGGTCAAGCAAGTGAGCCTATCACCCTGCCCACCCTCCGCCCCCCCCCCCAACCCCCCGTCCCCGGCTTTACCTCCGAGCTGAAGCCCCTGGTCTTTTTCCCACCTAGCAACGCCCCTGCCAAATGCCAAGGCCGCACATGTGCAAAAAAAATGAATAAAATAATGATAAGAAAATAATTTTGGTATACAAAGCTCTTTAAAAAGTTATTTTTGAATAAACCACTGCATAACAAAAGTGTAAAATTTGGCCTCGTCACAATGGTTCTTATTCATCCTGGGACTTGAGGCAAACACATACACGTGCAAAGTCAAAGAAGAGCTTAACAGCTTTGTAATATAATTATACACATCTGTCGTAGTTACTTATGTAACATGGTAATAACATCTTTTAGATTAATACGTAGTGGCTAAAATTGTTGGCTTGTATTCTAATTAACATCTGAAAATAGCTTTCTAGCCAAATATATAGTTTACTGCAATACAGTGTTTTATTCCCTATTTAGATTTAGTCCAGTGCTACAACTGTTTTACTATTAGTGTAATAATTACACTATTCTATTAATTTTGTGTCTTGCAGTTATCAGTTTGTTCGCCATTATTTTAAACTTGCTTTTATTTGAATCAATGATATTGATGTATTACGAAATACTTTATGAGCCTAAAGTCAGTTTAGGGACACACACATAGACGTTTGTTCTGGGTGATTGTGTGATAACAGGGTATACATGCTATCCTTTTTTGACACAAGCTCTGTCAGGTCTATGTCCGCAGTGGCTTATTGATTAATATATTGTCACGACTGTGGTTGCTTTGGATACAGGGATGTAGAACATATTGTAGTATACCTTTGGGATTGTTTAAATAAGATCCTTTGACATTTTGTCACCGTGTCTTTCAAATGTAACTTTGAAACATGTTTAATTGTTTCACCAACTGAATATACTATATAATATTTGAAAAGAGCATTTTTTACAGCATTATAGTGAAGTCATTTTTTTAATTTAAAGGGTAATGCCCCGTACACACGGTCGGATTTTACGATGGAAAATGTTCGATGGGGGCCTTTTGTCGGAAATTCCGACCGTGTGTAGGCTCCATCGGGCAGTTTCCATCGGAACTTCCGTAGCACAAAATTTGAGATCTGGTTCTCAAATTTTCCGACAACAAAATCCGTTTGCATAAATTCCGATCATGTGTACACAATTCCGACGCACAAAGTGTCACGCATGCTCGGAATCAAGCAGAAGAGCAGCACTGGCTATTGAACTTCATTTCTCTCGGCTCGTTGTACGTGTTGTACGTCACCGCGTTCTTGACGTTCGGAAGTTCGAACCAACTTTGTGTGACTGTGTGTATGCAAGACAAGTTTGAGCCAACATCCGTAGGAAAAAAAACATGGATTTTGTTGTCGGAATGTCCGATCATGTGTACAAGGCATTAGTTTGATTCATACTGCTGTGGTGCATTAATACATGCAAATTAACCTGCTTTATGCGGCACATTAACCTCTTGAGCACCACAAGGTTTTACCCCCTTCATGACCAGGGCATGTATTGCTATTCAGTACTGCGCTATTTTAACTTGCAATTGCTCAGTCATGCAACACTGTACGCAAATTAAATTCATATTTTTTTTTTCACACAAGCAGAGCTTTCTTTCGGTGGTATTTGATCACCACCGGAATTTTTTTTTTAGTATTATATAAACCAGAAAATACTAAAATTTTGCAAAAGAAACCCTGATATTTTTCTACTTTCTGTTATAAAAAATATCCAATAAAATCAAATTTCTTCATAAATTTAAGCCAAAATGTATTGTGCTACATGTCTTTGGTAAAAAAAAAAAAATCCCAATAAGTATATATGAACTGGTTTGTGTGAAAGTTATAGCATCTACAAACTGTAGTATATACAGTGGCTTGAAAAAGTACTCATACCCCTTAAAATGTTCCACAACAATACAAATTGGCACATAATTGTGAAGTTGAAGGAAAATGATAAATGGTTTTCAAAATTGTTTACAAATAAATATGTGAAATGAGTGGCGTGCATTTGTATTCAGCCCCCCTGAGTCAATACTTTCTAGAACCACCTTTCGCTGCAATTACAGCTGCAAGTCTTTTTGGGGATGTCTCTACCAGCTTTGCACATCTAGAGAGTGACATTTTTGCCCATTCTTTCTTGCAAAATAGCTCAAGCTCTGTCAGATTGGATGGAGAGCATCTGTGAACAGCAATTTTCAAGTCTTGCCACAGATCCTCAATTGGATTTAGGTCTGGACCTTGACTGGGTCATTCTAACACTTGAATATGCTTTGAACCATTCCTTTGTAGCTCTGGCTGTATGTTTAGGGTCCTTGTCCTGCTGGGAGGTGAACCTCTGCCCTAGTCTCAAGTCTTTTGCCGACTCTTAACAGGTTTTCTTCTTAAGATTGTCTTGTATTTGGTTCCATTCACCTTCCCATCAACTCTGACCAGCTTCCCTGTCCCTGCTGAAGAAAAACCTCCCCACAACATGATGCTGCCTTCACCATGTTTCACGGTGGGGATGGTGTGTTCAGGGTGATGTGCAGTGTTATGCCGCGTACACGCGGTCGGATTTTCCGACGGGAAATGTTCAATGGGAGCTTGTTGTTGTAAATTCCAACCGTGTGTAGGCTCCATCGGACATTTTCCGTCGGAATTTCCCACAAACAAAATTTGAGATCTGGATCTCAAATTTTCCGACAACAAAATATGTTGTCGGAAATTCCGATCGTGTGTACACAATTTCGACGCACAAAATTCCACGCATGCTCGGAATCAAGCAGAAGAGCCGCACTGGCTATTGAATTTTATTTTTATTGGCTCATCGTACGTGTTGTACGTCACAGCGTTCTTGATGTTCGGAATTTACGACAAGATTTGTGTGACCGTGTGTATGCAAAACAAGTTTGAGCCAACATCATTTTGTTGTCGGAATGTGCAATCGTGTGTACGAGGCATGACTGCTGAGAAGCTTAGGCTTAACTTCCACTTATTTAAACCATAACAAACCTTTCCCCCCAAAAATACACATAGACCATTTTAAGTTGGAAGTAGGGCAAGGCCACAGCTTTATTGAACATATCGGTATAACAACTTTCAAAATACCAATAACTATGCCGGTCACGGTTATACCGTGAGCATCTATAAACAAACGGTCTAGTCTAAGAGGCCTGTCTCCACCATCAGTGCGAGACAGGCATTAAACTGACCCCATAATTCAACTTGAGGGCTTAGCCCATAAAGTAATACCACTTGCTGGCAAGGTAAAACTGCCACACGCAAGTCAGTGACTAGCGCCCCACCACAGCCAGAGCTTGCTCGACACCACCAACAAGGCCCAGGTTGAAAATGTCAATGCCAATCTCGTTCAAATGGACCCCATCAGGTCGCAGTAAATCACTGTTGTCCCCTTCCAACTCCCTGTGGCATACCACAATACCATCAATACGGGGAATGAACTTTAAAACTTGAGCGTTCACCTTGCGCCGAAAATGCTCCAGGCTCGCACTTGGGGTGCGGTGAGCCCAGACCAGGCGGGGAACAATTTCAGACCAGACAACAGTTAGGTTAGTGAACGTGGCACAGCAATGAGCAATGTCACATTTAATGGACAAAATGAGATCCACAGAACGAGGCCCACGTCATTTCGCCCAGTGTGGATGATAAGGACAATCGGACCTTGAACAAATCTTCTAAGGTTCAACAGTTCAGGCAACATTTGCTCCCAACGAAGCCCACGAAAGCCACACCAGCGTATTCTGGCAACCGCGAAAGGAAGTCCAAGGTTCCTCCCATAGTGTCTGTTGGAGGCATGTCGGGCAGCCCAGTAAACAAAAGAATCTCTGATGATCCAAACCCGAACTGGAGGGGAGCCTGAAATCAACACAAAAGATGAGGACGAACATACAGGGAAAAACTAGAAGAATCCCACCTACCCAGGCGCTGCAGCTCCTCATCAGAAAAACCCATCCCATGCGCAGCGGTGGCTGCGCCAATGTGAAAGGGGTGCGTGGAGAAATCCGCAGAAGGCAGGCCCAACTGAGAAAGACAAAAGGCGAAAAACCAGAAGGAACTGAAACCTGCTGAGATTGGAGGAATCAGCATGAACAAGATAAACAGAAATAGGAGGGCGGACAGAAGAAAAGGAAGAAGACAGGCGAACTGGGCAAAAGGGGCCCCCCACATGCCTTCTCGGTCAAAACTCCACTCAAGGAATGTCTATCTATGGAGACCAGCTCGCTAATCCGAAAGGCACCAAAGAATGCCCAGGAAAAGGCAAGCTGGAAAAGGAGACTCTAGCAGGAGGAGAAACAAACCCTAGGTAAGATAGACAAAATACTTGTCAGCATTTGGACCGACACTGGGCGCCGGGAGTCGGGGAAGCAAGTCAGGCATCTCCATCCTCGCAAAACCCTCTGAGCGATGAAATCAAGGAGCCTGAACCAAAAGGAGAGAGCACAGAGAGCAGTACCCACCGACAAACCAGAGAACTTCTTCTCTTGCAGGTGGACCAGGTAGGAGAAGAGAGCCAAGCGCCTGTCCTGTGGAGAAGAAAGGAGGAACTCACCGCCAAGCACAGACACCCATTCAGACCAAATCTGACGATAGGCCACCACATATTTCAAGAGAGTGAGGCACCGATGTGGCTCATCAAGCTTCGGAAACGAGGGTCCACAAAAACTTCGGGCAAGGGATGCCCACTGGAGAAGCTTTGGGGGCCAACGAGCGGAAACGATCGTACTGTGAACGAGAAAGAGAATCAGCGATAGACACACCAGGGACATGTTTTGCCCTAAACCACGCATTCAATTGTAAACATCTAAGAACCAAGAAAGGCAACAGTGAAACTACGGGGGGGGGGGACATGCGGATTGGCGGTTGACAACCTGTACCACACTCATATTATCAGTCCAGAAAATCACACGCCTGTTCCGCAATTCCTCCCCCCACAGTTCCACTGCCACCACGATGGGAAAGAGTTCCAACAGTGTCATGTTCCATAACAAATCTAGTTGGGCCCATGAGGCCGGCCAGGGTTCAGCGGACCAAGCACCTTGGAAGAAGGCACTGAAACCCCAGGAGCCTGATGCATCCATGTAGAATTCCAACTGCAAGTTAGGCACTTCCTCCAGCTGCCAGCAGGAATTACCATTATAAGTCTGCAAGAAGGAAAGCCACACCTCCAAATCATCACGCATAGGCGTAGTTAAGCGTACGTAATGATGAGGGGGCACTATGCCCTTCGTGGCCCATGACAGCCTCCGACAGAAGGCCTTACCCATGGGAAGCACTCAGCAAGCAAAGACCAGATGTCCCAACAGGGATTGAAGCTGCTGAAGACAGAGCTTCCTGGTGTCCCTAGTGAATCGCACCAATGCCTTAAGCTTAGCCAATTTATCCGCCGGGAGCCGGAAGACCATTTCCACCGAATCAATTTCGATACCTAAAAAGGACAAAACAGGGGACAGGCCCTCGGTTCTAGCAATCGACAGCGGGATGCCCGAGGAACTGCAAACCTCCAGAAAAGCGGACAACATGAAGTAGTGGGACGTGCCTCTGCGTAGCTTTTTTCTAGAGTTCAGGCTCCACCCCATCACCTCGTGCCATTGTAGCCAATCCCAGCGGAGCCGCCACGACTCCCTGATTAGGTTGATGCCCTGCTTGGTTGCCAAGCATCCAGCAGTCAAGGCTCCCTTTCCTTAGTGCGGGGTGGGTCAAGGGGCCTTCATTAGTTTCCTGTCACACATAGCATTTTGTTTTTAGGCCAAAAAGTTCAATTTTGGTCTCATCTTCTACATGTTTGCTGTGTTCCCCACATGGCTTCTCACAAACTACAAACAGGATTTCTTAAGGCTTCCTTTCAACAATGGCTTTCTTCTTGCCACTCTTCCATAAAGGTCAGATTTGTGGAGTGCACAACCAATAGTTGTCCTGTGGACAGATTCTTCCACCTGAGCTGTGGATCTCTGCAGCTCCTCCAGAGTTACCATGGGCCTCATGGCGGTTTCTCTGATTAATGCTCTCCTTGCCCAGCCTGTCAGTTTAGGTGGACAGCCATGTCTTGGTAGGTTTGCAGTTGTGCATTACTCTTTCCATTTTCGGATGAATGATGGAACAGTGCTCTGTGAGATGTTCAAAATTTGGGATATTTTTTTATAACCTAGACACAAAAAAAGAGGAAAGTGCACCAAAAATGAGCCACGTCCATAAATCATTGAGGATACAAAATAAGGTAGTACTGAGTATTACCAGGGAGGCGGACTTTTTAGGCTAAGAAACAGTGGAGAAGATATAGCAGTATAAAAAATATAAATTTATTCAAAAATACAAATATCTAAAAAACAATGACAATTGTAACATATAGCATCTATGATTATTGTGTAGTGAGCCCTTGTATGTCTACGCGTTTCACCGTTAGGCTTCCTCAGGACACGGCCAAGGTTCACAGATGAAACAGAGAAGGGAATATGTCTCTCTATCTAAAATGAGATATAATGTCATTAGACACACATAACTAACACATAAACAAACTGTTAACGATAAAAATCATGCGCTAAGCAACTGCGAGCAGGAAAGAACACCAAGCCGGTACCTTAAATTGGAATGCAAAATCATGCAAGTCACGGTAGCATGAGAAAGTTCAATCGGCAGTAAGAAAGCTGAAATTAAAGCAAATGCAACCAGCGTCAATCAGTGAGAATATGCATTTGGGCAGAGAAAACTTTATAGGTTTATTAAAGAATGAGACTTACTATATTAGATATAGCTAAATATCTCAGCAGGGGCATGTAAACAATATTCCTAATTAAGGGAGCAGCCATTAGAGGGAGGAGGGCCAACGCCGGATGCACCACTTAGATCCTGGATTTAGTATCAGCAATGCTGAAGGCTCAATACAATCCCATCGCTGCATCTATAAGCATATAATGACAGATTAAGCTAAATATAAAAACGGTAATATCATGTAGAAATTTTTTTACTGCAGCAATGATAATAGCATATAGGGCGTTTGGTGCAGCAAGGGCCAAGTGATAGTATATAGCTAAGTACTTACATTCAGGATACAAATAATCCAGCGTGCCCCTGGGAGACAGCAATACACTTCACACAGGACCAGCAGCAGCTGACAGATATTTATATCCTTGATCAGTCACAGCTGATCCTGAGAACTAGCATCATGTGATTCCAAGATAGCACATTGAATTATGGGGAATGTAGGCCAACAGCAACAGAGCTTTCTGCACATATGCAGGAAGATATGCGAAGAAAAAACATCCTATCTGTGAAGAGAGCCGAACGAGTACAGCGTCCGAGCGAGAAGATCTCGCACATAAGCTGGCTCTTAGTGCATTGTGGGCATTGTAGGAAATAGTGCCTCTGTCCATTACTAGACTTTCGATCTCTATCAAAATAGGCAGATTGCCAGTGTTGCAGTGACATCGCTATCTATTAATCTCCAGAACTCTGCGCAATCACTGTTGTCTCAGCTATGATTAGCAAAGGTCAGCAGGTGCTAGACAGTAAAAAATCTCTTTAAAAATACCGTGATCAGTATGCTACCCCAGACATATATATCTGAGGAGCTGCATACTTGAAAGTAGATGAACAGCAGGTACTCAGCTTCAGATATTTCATCAATATCGCTCAGAGGTGGATAGCGCATGATACATCGAAAAAACAGAACAAAGATGCATATAACACAGTATATGAACAAAATGATACACATATATATTAGAACAATGTGTAGACCATGCGTGAATTCTCCAAATCAAATTCAGTTTATGATTAATGCTCATTATGCATACATGACATTATATCGGTATATATATCGATATCTCCATTCAAATCATCTACCAAATCTTACAAATGATACAAATACGGACTAAGTCTGTTTAACATATGTTACCTTATCTAAAGGAACAGAAAGGGGAAAAGGGGGGATGGGGGGGGAATAGGGAAGCAATTGAGGAGGGATACACAAGAGCTGCAAGTGAAGCGAATCGCATGGTACAACATAGGATGACCGTGTTGAAGAAAAGGTTTGAAACTGATCATGTCATTCATGCCTGGATAGACCGCGGCTCGTAACTTATGTATCCATTGCGTTTCACGCTGGAGTACTCTTTTATCAAAATCGCCCCCACGGGGGTCTGCGTAGACAATGTCAAGAGCTGCAAATTTAAACATCACGGGGTCATACATATGCTTGAAGGCTACGTGATAACCCATTGTGGTGTTTAAAAGACCATTTGTAGCATAGTATACGTGGTCTTTAATTCTTCTCCAGAAGGGCCTAATGGTTTTGCCCACATAGAAGGCTCTACATGGACAAAAGATGATGTAAATAACTCCTTGAGTTTGACATGTGATGTGGTGCTGTAGGACGTGTGTGTGACCATTGGGAGAGGAACCGAAGGTCCTGTCAGTAGCAAATCGCAAAAGTCGCATTTGCCACATTTAAAGATGCCCACAGGGGATTCTGTTGCATCAGTGGCTTTGCAATAGTGACTTCGTACTAGACGGTCTTTTATGGATCTTGCTCGCCGAAAAGTAATCTCGGGGCGGGATCCTATATATTTACTGATGGTGGGATCAGTAGTTAGAATGTGCCAATGTTTTTGGATAGTTGAATGTATGGTTTGATGTTGGTCAGAATAGGTTGTGATGAACCTAACTACCTCTGAATTAGTTTGTTTTGGTTCCGGAAACAGCAGGGCGTTTCTCGATTTGGTTATAGCTTTTTTAAAAGCTTTTTTGTGAGTGGTTTTGGTGTATCCTCTCGCTAAGAGACGCTGATAAAGCAGGTCTGCTTCATATTTAAAGCATCCATTGAGCAGTTGCGTTTTAAACGTATGTACTGACTAAACGGAATACTCTGGACTAGAGGGCGTGGGTGCGCACTCCGTGCGTGTAGTATTGTGTTCCCCGCTGTGGGTTTTCGAAACAGTGATATATTGATTTGGCCCTGCTGATTAATTTTGATAGTAATGTCTAGATATGTAATTATAGAAGGGCTGAACTGCATGGTGAATTTCAGGTTGTAGTCATTCTGACTTAGAACGACCATAAATTCCTCTAGTGTTGCTGGTGGTCCCACCCATAGTAACAAAATGTCATCTATGTAGCGGAACCACCGCAGCACATAGACAAAAAGATTTGAGTGTCTATCATTGGCAAATAGGTCCCGCTCCCACCCCCCCCGGTACAGGTTCGCATAGAAGGGGTGCACAACATGTGCCCATAGCGACCCCCTGTACCTGGAGGAAGTGGGAGCCATCGAAAGAAAAGACGTTTTTAGAAAGAATATGCGACAGAAGTCGCAAAACAAAGCCATTGAGGTCCGAAAACGTGGGTCCTCTTTCATTCAAAAATCTGGCAACTGTGTTTAGACCTAATTCATGTGGAATAGATGAGTACAAGGTTTCTACATCAATAGTTACCAAAAGGCATCCATAGGGGACAGTTAGGCCCTCCAGATTTTTTAACAGATCTGGGGTATCTTTTATATAGGAAGGTAAAGTGGTGACATGGGGTCGTAGATATTGATCTACAAAAATGCTCGCTCTTTCCATTTTTGAGCCTATACTTGAGACGATCCGGTTGGTTTTGTAGGGTGTTTATGGATTTTGGGCAGAGAGTAAAAAGTGGGTACTCTCGGATGAGCCACTTGAATACCTTTAAAAATCTCTTGCGTGATCAGGCCATTGACAAGGGCAGTTTGTAAAAGATCATCATACTGTTGATCAAATTTGGTTAGGATATTAGCAGTAATCGGTTTGTACCAGAGACGGTTTTAATTAGGGCTGCTTGATGAGCCTCATTTAGATTGGGGTTTGCTATCTTCCTTAGTGGCATAGATTCAATGTCTTTAGTGGTTTGGACCAAGAAAGTCCATATATTAGAATTAATATGTAAAGACGGAAAGTTGGTAGATTTTTCTTTATTGCCTCTCCTAGTGACTTGATGTCTTCTAGAAATAGAGTCGTTTGTATTCGTTGGCCACGAATTACATCCGATTCAAGAGTATCTTGGGTAGTTGAGACAGATTCATTTTCCTCCAGGAGTAGGACCAAATTTTTTAGGGCTCTAAATTCGACCACTGAGAAATCTTTCCAGATTTCCTGGTGGGCAATTTGCGCTTGTTTACCCCGTCTGTCACTATCATACATGAATTTTAGAGTCAGCTTTCTTGCAAACAAATACAGGTCTTTAATGATGTCAGACTTAATTGGTAGTGAGTTGGGACAGAAACTGAGGCTGAGCTGCAGGAGCTCCCGTTCAACAGTATTCAGGGGATATGATGATAAATTATTTACTTCCAATTTATCTTTCTTGGTTGGAAAATTCTGTTCAACTACTATTCGTTATAGGGTCAGAAAGTGGTCTATTGTCAGAGTTAGCGCTTACCTGTTTAGTGGTAATCGGGAAAAATTGGTCTATGCGTCATTTCTTAGTATCTTTCTGGATTGCTCCAGCTGTCGCTGGTCTAGATGCCATCAAGGTTTTAGCGCCGTCTATAATGTGTAATCGAGTATTCTGTTCTCTATTGGAGGTTGGAGGTATAGTGATAGAAGAGAGATCAGAAGAGACACCCAGTGCTTGATTCGGAAATAGTTAACCCTGTGTTTCCCACTGTGGTATCAGTCTTTGCAGTGTTTGTATCAGTATTGGGGGGATTTAATTCACCCAGTGCTCTTTTCTTATCTGTACCTGTTTGGTGCCCACCACCTATTTGTGTTCTCTTTCTTGAATTACGGCCTCTCTGTCGTCCCCGATCAGATGTCCTAGAGCCTTGTGATAGATAAGAATTAATAGAGGAATCCGAGTCACTTGCTTTCTCATTAGGTTTCTGTCTATTTCTTTGTACATTGGTGAACTTACGGTTGGCCATTAGTGTGTGGCCAGTTGTACGCATACCTGCCTGCAAAGGCTAGTTTGTAGCCTAACCCTGCTTTAAACTTCTCCACAACTTTATCCCTGACCTGTCTGTGTTCCTTTGCCTTCATGATGCTGTTTGTTCACTAAGGTTCTCTAACAAAACTCTGAGGGCTTCACAGAACAGCTGTATTTAAATTAGGATTAAATTACATACAAGTGGACCCTATTTACTAATTAGATGACTTCTGAAGGCAATTGGTTCCACTAGACTTTAGTTTAGGGGCTGAATACAGTTTAGGGGCTGAATACAAATGCACGCCACACTTTTCAGATATTTATTTGTAAAAGGTTTGGAAAATCATTTTTAATTTTCCTTCCACTTCACAATTATGTGTCACTTTCTGTTGGTCTATTATATAAAATCACTATAAAATACATTTATTTTTTTGGTTGTAACATGACAAAATGTGGAAAATTTCAGGGGGTATGAATGCTTTTTTCAAGGCACTGTATATTTCAAAATTGATCAATCCCTGATGTACTGATGGCCTATATCATTTCTTGAGGTTCTAAAAATGCCAGGACAGTACAAATGCCCCCCATATGACCCCTTTTTTGGAAAGTAGATATTTCAAGGTATTCAGTAAGAGGCATGGTGAGTTTTTTTAAGTTGTATTTTTTTTTATATAAAGAAATTAAATAAAATAAAGAAATTATTTTTTTTTTCTTTTTTCACAATTGTTTTTTATACATGTCACCAGTGCCGTACAGTGTCATTATATGACTGGTGTGGGGTTGATCAGGAATACTGACTGGTGAAAATATAGAAATAAATAAATAAATATTTTTTTTTTTTCTTCAAATTTTTTACTTTTTTTTTTACATCCTATCATCAGATTAGCTCAGTGTCAACATAGTGACACTGTACTGCTCTGGGGGGGGGTTGATCACAAATTTACTTATTTATTTTACACTGTTATTAGTTATACAGTGATGATCACTGTATAAGCCAGCTTTTTTCAAGCTGGGTGCCGATGTTTCATCACATAAGGCGACCCATCACATTTGGCTACCCGCTGGAGTGTGCAAGCGCAACGCCACCATATGCTTTCCAATAGTTTTAGGACAAAAAGAGCACACTAAAACCATCACGGAAGTGACGTTTCGTCGCCGCCATCTTGCTACACCCCGCACTTCTCCATAGTAAGGATACACTGAGAAGGGGAAAGCTGACATCTTCTTGCATTTTACACTTATTTTTAGCAGTAAAGTGAGTTTATCTAGTGAAATACAGTACTTACAATTCTGTCTGACTCATTAGATGCTGAATTTTAAAAGCAGCGTCAAGCCTGCTTATGTCATAGGTTTGCTAATCTGACAGAAGTTTGCTGCTTTCAAAATTCAACATCTAACCAGTCAGACATAATTCTAAGTCCTGTATTTCACTATATAAACTCAGTTTACTGTTACAAATAAGTGTAAAATGCAAAACTCTGGTGGGTGTAACAAGATGTCTGCTTTCCCCTTCTCAGTGTATCCTTACTATTGAGGAGTGCAGGATGTAGCAAGATGGCGGCGACAGAACGTCACTTCCATTACACATTCTGACGGGTCGCCTAATCTGACGAAACAACAGTGTTGGAACGCATATGGCGGCGTCACGCATGCGCACTCCAGCGGGTAGCCAGATGTGATGGGTCGCCATATGTGACAAAACACCTTCTGGGTTCCCCAGGGGTGCCTTGGGAAAGTGCCCTAAAATTGCTCCAAATTGCCCAAAACTTGTGTGAAGGGCCAGCAGATGCAACAAGCCTGCCTTTTTTATTGTTGTTGTTCACTTGTTTAGTTGTGTCTGAATATTCGTGACCTCATGGACCATAGCGTGCCAGGTTTTTCTGTCCTTTACTGCCTCCCGGAGCTTGCTTAGCTTCATGTTCATTGCTTTGATGCTGCTATCTATCCATCTTGTTTTCTTTCGTCCTCTTCTCCTTTTTCTTTCCATGTTTCCCAGCATCAGGGTCTTTTCCAATGAGTCCTCTCATCACATTAGGTGGCCAAAATATTTGAGTTCAGCTTCAGAATCTGTACTTCCAGTGAATAGTCAGGGTTGATTTCCTTCAAGATTGACTGGTTTGATCTTCTTGCCATCTCTTCTTTGTCTCTTCTGCTAGGTCCTTGCCATATTTGTCTATTCCCGTGCCCATCTTTGCACAAAACTTTCCCTTGATAGCTACAATATTCTTGAAAATTTCTCTAGTCTTTCCCATTCTGTTGTTTTCCTCTAATTCTTTGTATTGATTGCTTAACCACTTCAGCCCCGGACCATTTGGCTGGCCAAAGACCAGAGCACTTTTTGCGATTCGGCACTGCGTCGCTTTAACTGACAACAGCGTGGTCGTGCAACATGGCTCCCAAACAAAATTGCCGTCCTTTTTTCCCCACAAATAGAGCTTTCTTTTGGTGGTATTTGATCACCTCTGCGACAATTTTGAAAAAAATGCATTATTTTTTACTTTTTGCTATAATAAATATCCCCAAAAAAATATATAAAAAAAACATTTTTTTTCCTCAGTTTAGGCCGATACGTATTCTACATATTTTTGGTAAAAAAAAAAATCACAATAAGCGTTTATTGATTGGTTTGCGCAAAAGTTATAGCGTCTACAAAATAGGGGATAATTTTATGGCATTTTTATTATTTTTTTTACTAGTAATGGTGGTGATCAGCGATTTTTACTGTGACTGCAACACTATGGCGGACACATCGGACACTTTTGGCGCTATTTTGGGACCATTCACATTTGTACAGCGATCAGTGCGATTAAAAATGCATGTGTAAATGTGACTGGCAGTGAAGGGGTTAACACTAGGTGGCGCTGTAAGGGTTAAGTGTGTCCTAGGGAATAATTCTAACTCTGGGGGGGGGCTATGTGTGACACGACACTGATCACCGCTCCCGATTACAGGGAGCGGTGATCAGTGTCCTCTCACTAGGCAGAACGGGGAAATGCTTGTTTACATCAGCATTTCCCCATTCTTCCTCTCCGTGAGACGATCGTGGGTATCCCCGCGGACATCGAGTCCGCGGGACCCGCGATCACACTCACGGAGCTCGCAGCAGGCATGCACGTGATGGCACGGCGGCAAGTTTAAAGGGACGTATCTGTACGCCCATTTGCCTGTCCATGCCATTGTGTCGACGTAAATGTACATGTGGCAGTCGGGAAGCGGTTAAGAAGGTCTTTTTGTCTCTTCTTGCTATCCTCTGTAAGTCTGCATTCAGTTGGGTATATTTTCCCCTTTCTCTATTGCCTTTTGCCTTCCTTCTTTGTTCAGCTATTTGTATAGCCTCATCAGATAGCTACTTTGATTTCTTGCATTTCTTCTTCTTTGGGATGGTTTTCATTGCTGCGTCTTGTACGATGTTACACACTTCCTTCCATATTTCCTCAGGCACTCTAGCTATCAGATCTAATCCCTTAAATCTATTCGTCACCTCCACTGAGTATTCACAAGGGATCCAATTTAGATCATATCTGAATTGTCTAGTGCCTTTTTATTACACACAGACAAAAAATTTTATTGTGCAGCATTACAGCCTCGGGCGCCATGCAGGCAAGCCACTGGCATCCTAAAATCTAGTGATTTAATTGGTTGATAAGGGGGACATCGGGTGCCTGCATAGCATCCTCGTTTGACCCTCCCCTGTCCCTCTTCTTCAGCACTGGGGTCATGTTAGCTGTGAGAGGGAGAAAATACACACTGGAATACCAGACAATACCAGTGTGCAAAGGTATATTGCATTGTAATAATAAATGTTTGGCATCCTATGTGTGTGGATGCTGCTGCATTATGTAAAACAACTAGTTTAGTGCATTACAATTTAGAATGGGGTGCCTCAAGATTGTGCAGAATTTTAAAGGGTGCCCTACCTGAAAAGAGGTTGAGAAACACTGGTATAAGCAATAGTTTTATCTATCATAAAGGGGTTTCTTATTCATGAACAGCTTGCTTATGGTTTTGATCTGTTATTGGCTACAGCTGATCACATGGTACAGGTAGCCAGATACCAGGTGATTACTGTGGGACAATCACAGACCACAACAGTAATCAAGCTGTTAATGAATAGAAAGCCATTCATGAAAGGTTGTTTACATTGTTATCATGTGATCACTATGACCAATCATAGCGGGTCATATGATATCCAGTTACTAGTAACAATAATCTGCTGTGTCCAGTGGATACAGCGGTCACAGGAGGATCATGCTGCACGCCCCAGTGGGCGCACTGCACGCTCTGAATACAGGAGAGGTACAGTCAGGTATATGTACATGAGTGGGCCTGCAGCTGCCACCCCTCCACAGCACATATTCAGCAAGTGGTTAACCTATGTTCTGTTGAATTCATTTGAACTGGCTGCCTAATACGTAAAAAACGTACCAAAAAGATGCATGCGCTTTTTTAAATAATGTAGCACACCACAACGCATGGTTATGCATTACGATGTGGTGTGAAGTGCTGAAAAACAGGTGCATTAGTGTTCCATTAAGAATGGAAAGCACTGCAGCACAGTACATGCTTTACTGCTGCGCAATTCAGTATTAATATTTCAAAGCATTTATATTGTTATGAACATTGTACAGAACCATTCATAACAGATCACAAAATAAATATAACTTGGCAGCAGGAAACTGAACTATGCACAGTCATTCACAAACATCCCATCAATTTGGATCTGTCTTTATATAAAAAGATTGTAAATGCAAAATGTCAGAAAAATATCACACTTTTTTCTTCAGTGTTTTAGTCTTCATTTATTCGCTAATTACACAGTGCTTTTCATATAAAGGCACACTTTTTCAATCTCACTGACAGTTCATTATATTTACCACCTTTCCACCGGAGTTATTTTGACAACATCCATATTATTTGCCTGTTTACCTAAATGTTGTTTTCTGCAAGAACGCCCTTCCTCTAGTATGCTCACATCTAATGGGGAACAGCAAAGCTAGTTTTTATCATTTATCTTCCTGAAAAAAAATCTTTCTGACAATTTTCCCATGTTCCAATTGCTTGTGATTTGTCTATGTATGCAGACATATTTTTGTCCATGCTTATTAAATCGCTTTATGGCCTGCCACTGCGTATCTACATCTTCTTAGTGCAAGTATGTCTGTGAAGCTTCAAAGATAAACAATATTTAAAAAGATTGCTTAACAAGCCACTGGGGTGCAATTTTAAAGAAAATGGAAGCCATTTTGCATTTTTTTAAGATACTTATGTAAACGTGATCAGCCTAATTTAAAGTGGAACTAAAGTTCCGCTGTCAGTCACTGCGATCAGACAGGCTTTTTATTGTACAGGAGATATGCAATATAGAGGAGATATGCAATGTCTCTTCTGAAATAAAATCCACCAAAATCCACCAATGTCCTTCATGACTCTCACACCAAATTTCTCAAGGTGTGGGCTCCGTGGTGGTCTTACGTTCTCCCTACCCTGCACCCGACCAGCCTGGGCCTGTTTAATTGACCCCACTCATCTCCCAGCTTGGGGGAGCTTTTTCCTCCTGTCTCGTTCTTTTTTCTCCTTCCATTGTCTCTCTTTCCCCCCTGCTCCTTGGTCCCCTTCTCCCCACCCCCCCTTTTTTTATTTCTTATTTTATCTCATTAAATGACCAGTTTAAGCTTTGTTTCCATATATTCATGTGGATTGTTCCCCACTCCAGCCCCTGTGCCTTAAGGTTCAGGCACCCTGCGTTGACCGCCAGCCTTGGCTGGGGAGGGTCCCTCAGTTTATTCTTTTAAAAAAAGAAAAAAAAAAACACTTCCCATAAATGTAGTTATACACGTTGTTGGAGCCTTGAGCCTACTGTTGATATCCCTGCTTGGGAATGTTGCATCTGTATCCATTTTTTTATTTTATTCCAATAAAAAAATATTGTAAAAGAAATATAATCCACCTACTTGCCTGCATGCAGCATGTGCAGCTTGGCTTAGCTTAGCTGTTTAAACCCTTTGAAAAAGTCACGAGTGTGACCAAAAAAGCATTAGCGCAGGGCCTAATCACACCTGACCACCAGGAAGGTAGGCTGAATCCATGCTGGCTTATGGGAGCTGGGAGCCTGAGCCTTAGGAGGACACAGCACTGATATCTGCAAAATGTTTTTTAGGCTGTGCACTACTGCCTGAGTGCACTATACTTGTGAGTGTAATATAATTTTTTGCTTTTAATATAGTTTATAGAGTTTTTCAGTATTATACTATCTAAGCCTTTCTTTTTTTTAGCAGAGGAGTCCTACAGGTTGGTGTGGAGTTGGAGAGTTATTATCAAAGAAACATTGAGAAAGACCGTGGGAGAGCAATGGTGCCTTGGAGTGAACCCCTTAAAGGGAAATGCCCATCTGACCTTTTTTCCACCAAATAGGTCCAAACAAAGGTGACAGCTGAGTGTGAATTGTGGTGGGACACTTTGCACTTTATTCATTATAAAGGATGTTTGAAGACTGCACAAAGTACAGCATCTAGTTGTTCATACATTTAACCACCTCAATACTGGGCACTTACACCCCCTTCCTGCTCAGGCCTTTTTTCAGCTTTCAGCGCTGTCACACTTTGAATGACAATAGCGCGGTCGTTCTACACTGTAACCATGTGAAATTTGTATCATTTTCTTCACACAAATAGAGCTTTCTTTTGGTGGTATTTAATCTTTTCTGTTTTTTTTTATTTTTTCCTAAAAAAAAAAAAAAAAAAAAAAATTTGAAAAAAAAAAGTTCTTCTTAGTTTCTTTAAGTAAATTTTGTAAATAAGTAATTTTTCTCCTTCACTGATGGGCGCTGATGAGGTGGCACTGATGGGCACTGATAGGCTGCACTGATGGGTACTGATGAGATGGCACTTATGGGCACTGATGAGGCTGCACTGATTAGGCGGCACTGATGAGGAGGCACAAATATGCCGCACTTATGGGCACTGATAGGTGGCACTACTTTACATTGTAGCAAAGTGTCATTTTTTCAGTGTTGTCACATGAAAAGATTATAATAAAATATTTACTAAAATGTGAGGGGTGTACTCACTTTTGTGAGATACTGTATATGCTGATGCATTATTTCATTTGTAAAGAGTGTGTGTTCCTGATGAATAGGTGTGAGCACTTGAGCCATACATGAAGAGACAGAGTCAATTACACTGGTGGGTGTGTCCTTTACTGGGTGGGTCTAGGTGTGCTAGCAATTAGTATAAAGACCTGCAGTTGTGGTGGGTGTTTGGCCTGAGAAGAGGTCAGAATCTTTGTTTGCAGTGCTTATATTGGTTTACAAATAGATTTATTTCACCCCACTAAGGCTGTGGTTTGATGATTGCGTTATGCGTTTGCTAGTATAGTTTTGCATTAAGGTCCTCAAAAGTGTGTTTTTGTGGCCATAGTTTTTGTTTGTGCGCTGCCTTTTTGGATTCTGTATTAATTTTGTCTGTTTTTGCTTATGATCCTGCAATTTAACTTTTTAGAGGTTTGAGGTGAGAAGTTCTGATCACCAAAAAGGTTTGTCATGGTTGTTATTAGCTTGACTTTTCTACCTTGTAGATAGTAAGATCTTTTGAGCAGGGCCCTTATAACTATATTATCAAATGCTGGAGCATCATTTCCATGCCTTTTTATTTTTTTTGCCCAAGTACATTAATGTACCAAATGTTTATACTAATGTTGAAATAAAACGTTGATTCTTTTTTGCTTTATGTTTAACTTTTGCAGACTTTAAATACATATTTTATAAGTGCAAACTATTCAATCACCTCTAAATCTGTATTAAATCTAGTTGCATAGAAAAGTATTTGATTGTGCACATATGCAAGTGCTTGAGTAGAAAGTGTAATGGGGGGGAGGGGGAAGATAAACCAAAAAATAAAATAAAAAATAATAATCAATGCTGAATTTTTACGGCTTTATTAATTCTTCCATTCCAAAAATCCAAACCAGATCCTTATTCGAGCATGCAGCCTGGCAGGGAGCGCCCCCACCCCGAACCATACCAGGCAACATGCCCTCAACGTGCGCCCCACCCCCACCCCAAAGACCATTGACCCTGGGCTGTGGTTGTCGAGGTCTGCAGACGGGGGGATTGATCCAGAAGCCCCCAGATCCTGCCCCCCCCCCCCCAAAAAAAGCACAAGAGACAGTTTTTGACAATTCTTTTATTAAAAAAGAAAAAAAAAAGTGTCCCGCAATGTCCATCCACCATCCATCACACCGCCCGACAGACCCCAAAAAAAAGAACACAGCTCCGCCTCTATGGTAGGCCTTCTGCCGACTGCTGTCTCTTCGCTTTGACAGCTGTTACATTGGCAAGGGCGGGACCCTCGGTGATGTAACCAGGTGTCCCCGCCCCTCCTGATGTCATGTGACATCAAAAGGGGCAGGGGCAGACTTTTTTTAAAATTTTGCCGTGGAGTTCCCCTTAAAATCCATACCAGACACGAATGGCCTGGTATGGACTGGGGGGGAGGACCCTATGCTGTTTTTTTCTTTTTTTTTTATCTATGTTGCCGGGAGCAGGCAATACATTACAGCCAGGAACAAGTTTAAATTTACATTTCTTCCTTCAGAAATGTCATTATTGTTGCGGCATGTTCTACACATCGCACAGATGCGCCACTTTACAGGGGGGACACACCCCCCCCCCCCCCCGGCACCATATTTAAAGGAATATTTAATTATTTATGTTTCACTTTAAGCATCATTAAAATCACTGCTCCTTTAAAAACGATTGTTTGAAAAACTTTTTTTGCATTGATACATTTCCCTAGGGCAGAACCCGGATCCCCATACATTTTTTCTGGCAATAATGTGCATATGAGCCTTTAAAATGAGGACTTTGAATTTTTCATTTTCCTGTCCCATAGCCTCTAATAGCATTCGCATCTTCGCTAAAAAAATTGTTGAATGCCTAATAGCCAATGCCACATCAGCATGAGCATGGTTGTTTCCATAATATTAATGCCTCAAATGCAAAACATTATTGTATAGAATTTAAAAAAATCAAATACTAGTATATGTATTTTCTATGGACACTTGTGCTCAGCCCAGTAGCCTAGTGGTCTGTGCTCCCACCTTGAAAGACTGGGGCCATAGATTCAAATCCCACAGATGGTTTCACTTACTGAAAACTTGCATTATATTTAGCAGCATATGCTGAAAGTAGGTGAATGCCAATTAGCCAATGCACATCAGTTTGGTTGATTCCATAATATTAACTCTTCAAATGCATGCAATGGTATGTAAGTATTCAATAATATTATGGTGTGGAATGCCGAAAATCACACAATAGTTAACATGCAGGATGTTAGTTTACTTTTTTTGTTTTTAATTTGCTTGTGCATTGGAAAAATCAACACAGCTACCTGAGGTGGGTGGTAGGTTGGCTGGGATTTGAACTCATAACCTGAGTGCTTTGGAAAGATAAGAGCACACGATAAGAGAATCGTCTTTGCAGGAATAACCTGGCGTGCCCTGATCCCGTAGCCTTCCTTGAAAGCTGGCTTGAGCAAGAATTTGGCCGCACCCAAATATTCCCCTGTTTTGTGATTGAGAGGGCCCACCGTGTTCCTGGGCGCCCCCTCCCTGAAGGACATCCGCCACGTACTGTGGTGATTTGTCTCCTTAACTACAGAGATCGGGACTTTATTCTGGGGGCTGCCAGGAAGAAGGGCAGTCTCCAAATCAATAATGTTGTGGTGTCCCTTTTTCCCTGACTACTCTGCATCAGTCCGCAACCGTACAGCCAGCAATCAACGTGTCAATCAGAAACTCCGGGAGCAGGATATCCAATACTCCATGCTGTTTCCTGCTACCCTCCGGGTCACATACCAGGGAAAAGTCCAGTTCTTCCAATCCCCAAAAGATGCCCTGGCCTGGTGGGAATCTCTACCCCATCCTCCTAAACCACCTGCCTGATGACGGTCCACGTGTTTTTTGCTGGAAAGGCTGGAGAGCCTGCTTCCTCTTTCTTCCCTGGCCCATTCCCATTATCCCTTCCTAATCACCAACAATGCTTTATCCAGTGATAACTATGGTTGACCATACACATCTCCTGAGAGGAGAGTACCTGGTCTTGTTTTTTCTTGAACAGGCCTGAGCTGCCTTGGGGTTCACCTCCACCTATTGATACCTGTTGAACACCGACTATTTTTTTTTCTTCCTGACACTTCTTTTGTTTCCTGTTGCTGGCCATGCGCCCCATGCATGGTACAAGTTTTGGGTATAGGCCCTCTCCCCTTTTTTGGAGCTGGGCAGGGGTAAAGCTACCCTTATTGGGTAATGAGTATGTTTCTGTACATAGTTTTATTGTTGTATATATGATGTATGTGTAGTTTTATTTTTTAGCAGCACTGCAAACTCCTGTAGCTGTGACTGGGGACAGGGAGCCTTTTAGACTCCCCCCTACTCCTCCCCTCCCCCCTGGCCTAGTAATTTCTGTCCTGGTCCCATATCTCAGGTAACTGTTTGTTCATGGAATGTCCGAGGAATGAACTCTAAATTTAAAAGAGCTTCTATTTTTGAGGCCCTGAGGCACAGCAAACCACACGTTCTGTGCCTCCAGGAGACTCATCTCATGGGATCCAAAATTCTGGCCCTGAAAAAACACTGGGTGGCCTATAATTACCACTCTACTTACTCTAACTATTCCCGTGGGGTTGTTGTTTTAATTCGTAAGGGGATACCTTTCCTATGTCACCAAGTCATCCTGGACCCCAAGGGACAATATGTTAGCCTATACGCAACCATATATGGCACCCCCCTCATTTTTGCCTCTGTCTATCCCCCCACCCCCCCTCCGGTCATGGCTGCAGTGTTTGCTGATCTTAGTGTGCATTTTGCCTCCTTACCTAGCTGTCCCACGCTCATCCTGGGGGATTTTAACTCAGTGTTGCAGCCGGCCTTGGACAGGTTGAAACCTTTACAGTCTGAGTCTAAGTTGTTTCGTGAGTGGTGCAGTGCATATGGATATGTTGACATATGGTGCTTGAAATACCCTAATGTCAAAGTGTTCTCTTGCCAGTCCAGGCATTGTGCAACCCTCTCCAGAATAGACTATGCCCTGGCCACGGGGGGGATTTTTTACTCCATGTCCAGTCCATAGCATACCTATCTCAAACGATCTCTGACCACTCCATAATACAGGTGGGTTTGACTGTGAGCCACAGACCAGCGTTCCAGACCTTGAGACTCAGTCCTCTCTGGATCTCCACGCCGGAAATCTCTGACTCCATCCCGACCGACATGTCCAACTACTGGTCCTTCAACACGGACTCTGCAACAGGGGGCCCTGTTTGGGACGCCCTTAAGGCGGTAGTCAGGGGCTCATATATTTCACACATCAAAAGGTACAGATCCGCTGGGCGGGGCACGCAGGAAGCTCTCCAAAAGTCACTAGAGGAGGCACGTGCCTGCCATACGAGTAACCCCCCGTGACTAGAAGTATACTTACGGACGCTCATCGGGCACTGCAACTTCATATGGTGGACTTGACCAGGAAACAACAATTATACCTCTCTGCTCGTATTTGTGAACATGGGGGGAAAAATGGTAGGCTACTTGCGTATCCTGCCCACATAGACCTCCAGGATAGCTCAATCGCTGAAATTAAACTTCCCAACGGGTCAACTACTGCTGACGCTCTGACCATTAACTTTGCAGATTTTTACAGAACTTTATACGACAACACATGTATCCCTTCAGAACAAGGCCTCCTAGGTTTCTTTGAATCACTTGACCTCCCAGTACTTAGTACCCCCCAGCATCTTTCCTTAGACAAACCTATTACGTTGGAGGAGGTAAATACGGCCATACATTTATTACTGACCAATAGAACTCCAGGCCTTGACGGACTCCCCTCTGAATGGTACCAGACACACATAGAGGATGCAGCATGGATATGGGGGGGGGGGGTTGGTTTTATCCCTAGATGTGTTAAAAGCCTTTGACACTGTGACCTGGCCTTTTCTTTGGGAAGTTATGGCACGAGTGGGTATTGGTCCACAATTTATTCAATGGGCCCGTTTATTATACGCAGATTCAAAAGTCTAGGGTTTGCACCAATAGAGACATATCTGACTTATATTCCTTGAAGAGAGGTACCAGGCAAGGGTGCCCTCTCTCCACTCCTGTTCGCATTGGCCATTTTGCTGTTGGCCCTGGCAGTGCGGCAGACGTCAGATAGGGGACATCCGCTCTGGTCCACTAGAGGAGATCTCCCTCTATGTGGACGATGCCCTTATATATTTAGATGGTAGGGAGAGCTCATTCCAGAAACTACTGTGTCGTGGAGGAGTTCGGTGCAGCTTCGGGACTACAGGTGGGATGGGAAAAATCTCAGGCCTTCCTTATAGGCCCCCCCTTTCCTATTAAATACCTGCAAAGGTCACATATTCAATTGACATCCTCCTTCAAATACCTAGGTATTCAAATACATGCTGACATTTCTAAATATGAAGAACTTAACGTCACTCCTGTATTCAAACAAATGATAGATATGTTTCATACCTGGTCGTCATTGCCCCTCAATTTAATTGGACGCATAAACATATTAAAGATGATTTTTTTTACCTAAGCCTCTATACTGTTTTCGAGCCACCCAGTTTTTTTCACTAAAAAGTTTTTTTGGGAAAATAGACTCCACTCTTCCCTCCTTTTTTTGGAATGGCTTTCAGCCCCGTATAGCCAGGTCCTCCTTACAAGCGGCAAACACCGTGGCGGCCTGGCTTGCCCAAATTTAAGAAATTACTTCCTTGTTTCCCAACTTACCTATGTCCATGCTTGGTTACACTCTGACCCACCGACTCCTGCCACGGCACTTATGTTGACCTTGTTTGAACCTCCTACCTCCCTACAAGATGAACTCCATAGGTTGAAGAAATCAGGTGGTTCTAGATTCTGCCCCCTTGTGGTTAGTTTTATGGCCTGGAGGGATAGGGTCTCCTATGGGTATTTCGCCACGGACTCCCTTGTGGTGGAACCCCAACCTCCCTAAGCTCTTTGGTCATCCAGACTCAACCTGTTGGAGTCGACATGGGATTACACATCTAACTCACATAATCGAAGAAAATGTATTACTATCCTTTGAAGTACTCAGGCTTAAATATGACCTGGACAATAAATTCTTCTTCAAATACCTCCTACTCAGACACGCCATCCGGGCACAGTTCGGATCTTTGACCATTGAGCTCACGGAATCGTCTATTGAAGGTCTCCTGTGCTTCCCCAAAATTACCAAACTGGTGACAACCTTTTATGGTCGCCTCCAACTGGCGGGAGCTGATCCTTTCCAGAACTTTCATCGCAAATGGCTATTGTCTATGCCTGAGCTTTCTGAAGAGGACTGGGAAGAAGCAACTGAGATATGTTTTCAGGATATCATTAGCGCTGCTGACTGCTGACCTACTGGTACAATTTAAGTTTATACACCAATTGCACTATAGTCCAGCTAGGCTGGTATGGATGGGGTTTGGACAGGATATTGCATGTGCTAGATGTTTCTGCCCACGCCTTCTTCCGTAATGTTTATGGGGTCCTTCTCTGGTTCAAATTGATATACAAGGGTAGGGCATGCCCTAAGAAATTCACTAAAATCTGTCAACCATGGCTTGATGTATCGGAGGATTTCTGGGGGGATGTCCTCTCTTCACAGCTTTCCCAGTAGACCCACTACTTATGTACTCTAATATTATTGCCTGGCAAGATACAAAAACTGAGAATAATGTGATATCTTTTATGAAGCATCTACTACATGGGGGGACTCTGGACTTCTGCTGTCCTCACGGGGTCACATGTGTTGCAGGTTTGAATAGTTGTATGTACGAACGTTTGAATGTGTTCTGTTGGGGTATTTCTGTCTCATGGACTAGTAAACTTGTTCCAATGTTTTTACTATATAGGGGCTCTTTTTCTTTCCTCTTGTATTTTTATGTTACAAAATCAAAATAAACACCTTTTAAAAAAAAAAAAAAGTTTGAATTAGGGAAGGATTTCATTTAAGATGAATGATTGCGATTATCTGCCTATATCTCTTCAGATAGAGACATAGGAACATCATAAACAGTAATTATTTTCACAGGATAGTCACAATGTCAGATTGTGTCAGATGTGTCAGATGTGTCCTGTTTGGCTGCAAAGAGTACTTGCAATATAAAGGCTCCTTTAACTGCTTGTCGACCGTCCGCCGCAGTTATACCGCGGCAGAATGGCACAGGCAGGCTAATCGCCGTCATTGTATGGCAGGTGCGCGCACACGCCCCCCCGGCAGCTGTGACGATCGGATTCGATCAGAAACCAATCAATCCCCAGGTCCAGGCCAATGAGGAATGAAATCCTTCTCCTATCTGTGTAACTGTAAACACTGACAGGTGAAGTGATGTCATCTCTCCTCGTGTCTGTCTTTTCGTTCCAGACCGAGAGAAGAGAAGACATCCAAGTAAGTGCACCAACACTACACTGACACCAGGTCACATAGACACACAATTTACCCCCCGATCACCCCCCCCAATTAACCCCTTCACCACCTGTCACTGTGTCACCCAGTACAGCAATCAGATTTTTTTTTGATCGCTGTACTAGTGTCATTAGTGACACTAATCAGTGTTAGGGTAATTAGTATTAGGCCCAAATAGGTTTAGGGACCCCACCTAACCCCCCCAATAAAGGTTTAACCCTCACGGGTGACGAAGTTTAGCTAGATTTTTTTATAGCATCAGGGCACCCGCCATATTTTACCCAATAAAGGTTTAACCCCCTAATCACCAGGCGGTGATTCCCGTCATAGGCTGGGGGAGAGAGCCTGCTTCAGATGTAATAATTTGCTCGCTGTGAAGTGGAGGGATAATAAGAATGTTTTTGTTCTTTCCTCCCTTCACGCAGAAACGACAGTCCAAATTTCTACGGTGACTGGTGTTGTGGAGAAACCCCTCCGTGTCCACGAATATAACCTCAATATGGGTGGGGTGGACCTCAACGACCAGTTGGCGCCATACCTAATTGCCCGTAAGGCCAGACGCTGGTATAAAAAAGTGTCTGTATACTTATTTCAGTTGTCTTTGCTGAACGCTCATGTGCTATACAGAGCTTCAGGATGAACTGGATCCTTCCTTAAATTCCAGGAAGAGATCATCAGAGCCCTTCTGTTTCCAGACGGTGCTCTGGCCCAACTTCCCAACGCAAATGCAGTAAGCCGGCTGCATGAGAGGCATTTTCCGCATGTCCTCTCTGGTACCCCTACCCAAAGAAGATATCGTGTCTGTAAAAGCGCGGATTTAGGCGTGACACAAACTCTTATTGTCCCTCCTGTCCTGACCAACCTGGTCTTTGCATTGGTGACTGTTTCGAACGCTATCACACACTAGTTGAGTATTAGCGTAGGGTACAGCACCACACAGTCATAGGCCCACGTACACAGGGTCTTGGGATCTCAAAAGATGTGATGGCCATCACATTTTGAGAGACCCTAATCTGCAACGTTCAGTTTATAGTTTTTTTTAACAGTTTTTATAAAAGTGAAAAAGTGAAAAAAAAAAACACACAAAAACACACAAAAACACAAAAAAAATAAAAAATAAAAAAGCCAAAAATAGTTGTGGTTGTATTTTTCTTCTCTCTCTCTATTGTTCTCTCTCTTATGTTCGCTGTCTACTGTCCGCTCTACTGTTCGCTCACTATTGTTCTATATCTATCGTTCTCTCTTTTTTTTTTTTTTTTACTATGTTTTATTGTATTTGCTTTGCAGATATGGTATGTTATACTGTAATGTTTCTTTTATTGTTAACCATCATTTGCTTAGCAGGTACGCCATTCAGCTGCAGAGCGGGGATTTATTTATCTTGACAGCAACAGCGTTTGCTCCCACGATACATAAAGCCGTGACTCCAGCGCTGTAGGAGGTGATTTCACTACCACAGTTAAAAAAAAGAGCATATATGCTGAAGCATGGAGGCAGCAGGGGTGGAGGAGCGATTTGCTCCTAACTTTTAGGGCAGATGCCCCCCATGCCTCAGCATATATATTGCGTTAAAAAATGTTTTATTTTTTTACTGTTTTTTTTTTTTTGTATTTGCTTTGCAGGTATTGTATATCTTACTGTTATACTGTAATGTTACTTTGTTTTATTGTTAACCATCATTTGCTTAGCAGGTACGCCATTCAGCTGCAGCACGGATTAATTTATCTTGACAGCAACAGCGTTTGCTCCCACGATACATAAAGTCGTGACTCCAGCACTGTAGGAGGTGATTTCACCACCACAGTTAAAAACAAGAGCATATATGCTAAAGTATGGGAGCAGCAGGGGTGGCGGAGCAATTTGCTCCTAACTTTTTGGACAGATGCCCCCATGCTTCCGCATATATTTTTTAGGCCATTCAGCTGCAGCACTGATTTATTTACCTTGACAGCAACAGCGTTTGCTCCCACGATACATAAAGCCGTGACTCCAGTGCTGTAGGAGGTGATTTCACCACCACAGTTAAAAACAAAATGGTGCATGTATGCCCATCATTAGAAGTGGGTGGATGAAGGGAGGTATTCTAATGGTGGTCATACCCACCGATCAATCTCTTTTTTTTGTTCAGCCCAAAGGCTGCATGAAAAAAAAATTACAATATATCAATATATGCCCAACAATGTTGCTGAACTTTGAGTGGTTATACCAGAATAATGCCTGTGTTTTTAGGTATCATCTTAGTATCATTCTTTTCAGCCAGTGGTGGGCTTTCATGTAAAAGCAATCCTAGCAGCTAAAAAGCCTCTAGACTGCTTTTACAAGCAGTGGGAGGGAATGTCCCCCCCCTCCCACCGTCTTCCATGGTTTTCTCTGGTTCTCCTGTCCCAACAGGGAACCTGAGAATGCAGCTGGTGGTTCCGCCAGCTGACCATAGATCTGATCAGACACCAGAATGGCTCCAATCATCTCTATGGCCTAAGAAACCGGACGTTACAAGCATTTCATGATTTAGATTTCGCCGGATGTAAACAGCGCCATTGGAAAAGCATTTTATCACACCGATCTTGTGTGGTCAGATGCTTTGAGGGCAGAGGAGAGATCTAGGTGCTAATAGACCCCATTTTTTTCAAAAAAGAGTACCTGTCACTACCTATTGCTATCATAGAGGATATTTACATTCCCTGAGATGACAATAAAAATGATTAAAAAAAATGAAAGGAACAGTTTAAAAATAAAATAAAAAAGCAAAATAAATAATTTAAAAAAGAAAAAAGCACCCCTGCCCCCCCTGCTCTTGCGCAAAGGCGAACGCAGGCGTCGGTCTGACGTCAAATGTAAACAGCAATTGCACCATGCTTGTGAGTTATCACCACGAAGGTCAGATCGAGGGCAGTAGTTTTAGCAGTAGACCTCCTCTGTAAATCTAAAGTGATAACCTGTAAAGGCTTTTAAAAATGTATGTAGTTTGTCGCCGCTGCACGTTTGTGCGCAATTTTAAAGCATGTCATGTTTGGTATCCATGAGCTCGGCCTAAGATCATCTTTTTTTATTTCATCAAACATTTGGGCATTATAGTGTGTTTTAGTGCATTAAAATTAAAAAAGTGTGTTTTTTCCAAAAAAAATGCATTTGAAAAATCACTGCGCACATACTGTGTGAAAAAAAAAGAAACACAAACCATTTTAATCTGTAGGGCCTTTGCTTTAAAAAAAAATATATAATGTTTGGGGATTCAAAGTAATTTTCTTGCCAAAAAAAAAAAAAATTTCATGCAAACAAAAAGTGTCAGAAAGGGCTTTGTCTTCAAGTGGTTAGAAGAGTGGGTGATGTGTGACATAAGCTTCTAAATGTTATACATAAAATGCCAAGACAGTTCAAAACCCCCCAAATGACCCCATTTTGGAAAGTAGACACCCCAAGCTTTTTGCTGAGAGGCATGTCGAGTCCATGGAATATTTTATATTTTGGCACAAGTTGCGGGAAAAAGACAATTTTTTTTTTTTCAGAAAGTTGTCACTAAATGATATATTGCTCAAACATGCCATGGGCATATGTGAAATTACACCCCAAAATACATTCTGTTGCTTCTCCTGAGTATGGGGATACCACATGTGTGAGACTTTTTGGGAGCCTAGCCGCGTACGGGACCCCGAAAACCAGCACCGCCTTCAGGCTTTCTAAGGGCGTAAATTTTTGATTTCACTCCTCACTGCCTATCACAGTTTCGGAGGCCATGGAATGCCCAGATGGCACAAAACCCCCCAAATGACCCCATTTTGGAAAGTAGACACCCCAAGCTATTTGCTGAGAGGTATGGTGAGTATTTTGCAGACCTGGCTTTTTGTCACAAAGTTTTGAAAATTGAAAAAAAGAAAAAAAAATACATTTTTCTTTTCTTTCTTCATTTTCAAAAACAAATGAGAGTTGCAAAATACTCACCATGCCTCTCAGCAAATAGCTTGGGGTGTCTACTTTCCAAAATTGGGTCATTTGGGGGGGGGGGGGGGGTTGTGCTATCTTGGCATTGTATGGCCTTTGAAACTGTGATAGGTAGTGAGGAGTGAAATCAAAAATTTTCCCCCCTTAGAAATCCTGAAGGCGGTGATTGGTTTTCGGGGCGCCGTACACAGCTAGGCTCCCAAAAAGTCCCACACATGTGGTATCCCCGTACTCAGGAGAAGCAGCAAAATGTATTTTGGGGTGTAATTCCACATATGCCCATGGCATGTTTGAGCAATATATCATTTAGTGACAACTTTGTGCAAAAAAAAAAAAAAAAAAGTGTCCTTTTCCCGCAACTTGTGTCAAAATATAAAATATTCCAGGGACTCGACATGCCTCTCAGCAAATAGCTTGGGGTGTCTACTTTCCAAAATGGGGTCATTTGGGGGGGGGGGGTACCATCTTGACATTTTATGGCCTTCAAAATTGTGATAGGTAGTGAGGAGTGAAATCAAAAATGTATGCCCTTAGAAATCCTGAAGGTGGTGTTTGGTTTTCTGGGCCCCATACGCGACTAGGCTCCCAAAAAGTCCGACACATGTGGTATCCCCATACTCAGGAGAAGCAGCAGAATGTATTTTGGGGTGTAATTCCACATATGTCCATGGCATGTGTGAGCAATATATCATTTAGTGACAACTTTTTGTAAAAAATTTTTTTTTGTTGGTCATTATTCAATCACTTGGGCCAAAAAAATATATTCAATGGGCTCAACATGCCTCTTAGCAATTTCCTTGGGGTGTCTACTTTCCAAAATGGGGTCATTTGGGGGGGGGGGCTGTACTGCCCTGCCATTTTAGCACCTCAAGAAATGACATAGGCAGTCATAAACTAAAAGCTGTGTAAATTCCAGAAAATGTACCCTAGTTTGTAGACGCTATAACTTTTGCGCAAACCAATAAATATACGCTTATTGACATTTTGTTTACCAAAGACATGTGGCTGAATACATTTTGGCCTAAATGTATGACTAAAATTGAGTTTATTGGATTTTTCTTATAACAAAAAAAAGAAAATATAATTTTTTTTCAAAATTTTCGGTCTTTTTCCATTTATATCGCAAAAAATAAAAGTCGCACAGGCAATCAAATACCATCAAAAGAAAGCTCGTTTTGTGGGAAAAAAAGGACGCAAATTTCGTTTGGGTACAACATTGCATGACTGAGAAATTACCAGTTAAAGAAGCACAGTGCCAAATTGTAAAAAGTCCTCCGGTCATTGAGCTGCCAAATGGTCCGGGGCTGAAGTGGTTAAGGACCGGAACATTTCATTCTCAAGATATAAAAGGAATTATTTTATGAGGCCATGCAACAGTTATACATAATAGCGTGCCAGTGGGGTCCTGGCTGTACTGTTTGCCATGAAGAAAAAAATCATATTCATCAGGGATGAGGTACAGGTGTACAGGCAGGCGTCTGTGCCTTACTCTATATTCCCTAGAAAGTGCTTTGGCAATAAATCCTTTAAATCTCTTAACAAATGTTCTGTGATTTACCTGGAACAGAACCAAGGAGCAGGATGCAAATGGAAAAGATGAAGGCAAAAATAATATCATTCAGAAGACAACAGGGAATACATGAAGAAAAATCTTGCATGAATTTCTATTAGGACTAATCCTGTGGTTCAACAGAAATACTGCCCTGACCTTTAACTGCAGCAACAATCATCTGCAACAGTAAACAGCCTGCAGCTTGCAGTGCCATATACAGTATGCCACTGTGAGCACAGAATGGCTAGAAAACCACTGCGGGAGAGAGTATTATAGGGTCCCAGAAACATTTTAATGAACCTCATTTATCTTTTTTCCATATGTTCTGGCACCAAAAACATTGTTCCCTTGAGGTACCTGCACATATTACACTTACATAACATACAGTACAAAAAGGAGGTTTACACAGTAAAACAAAGTGTCCAGTCATCGGATTTGCTTGCTTAGTCTGATATCAGACAGCCATTATTAAAAATACAGTCATACAGGCATACTCATGGTCCAATGAGAAAATCTATCAGATTCCTCCAACCATGCTATACAGTACGAATGGATAAGTCTGCTGTGGTAGCTATTGTATCGTACCTGAGCTGAAGCTGCACCTCACTGGATGCAACCACTGTTCAGCCGACGATTTTCAGCTCCATCAATTTTTCAGTCATAAGATATTATGTGTAAGGGTGCTGGCAGGGCCACTCCTAAAGCAAGACTTTGGCCCACCAAATCCTATCCACAGTTGGAATAAATAGTCTCAGCAAAGTAGCTGAATTTCCTCTGTCCATATCTACAAAGTTATGAATTGTTGGTGTAACTTAACCGCTTAAATACTGGACACTTTCCCACCCAGGCCAATTTTCAGCTTTCAGCACTGTCACATTTTGAGGCTGGGTTCACACTAGAACACGCAGGGGCTCACAGCAGGAGTCTGGTGCATCTCTATTCATCATTTCAGGTCCGATTTCAACCTGAATTTTGGGCTGAATTCAGACTTGAAATGGACCAAAGGACACACAGGACACCTGTGCAATTCGCACTGGAGATGTGTAAACTGGCTCCATAGAGAGCCGGTCACAATCTCCTGCTATGCGAATTGGATGCTGAGAAATCCGCATCCAATTCGCATAGGTGTGAATCCAACCTAAATGAGAATCGTGTGTTCATGTAAAACTGTACCCAATAAGTTATCATTTTTTAACTGACAAACTGATAAACAAAAAATAAACTGACAATTTTGAAAAAAAGAAAACAATATTTTTTACTTTCTGCTATAATACATATCCAAACAAATATATAAAAAAACAAATGTATTCATCAGTTTAGGCCAATATGTATTCTGCTTATTTTTGGCAAAAAAAAAATCACAATATGTGTATTTTGATTGGTTGCGCTAAAGTTATAGTGTCTACAAAATAGGTTAGGCCGCTTTCACACTGGGGCGGTGGGGGCGTCGGTGGTACAACAGCGCTATTTTTAGCGCTGCTGTACCGTCATTCTTGCAGCGGTATTCGGCCGCTAGCGGTGCGGTTTTAACCCCCGCTGGCGGCCGACAAAGGGTTAAAATCCCTCGTACAGCGCGGCTATAGCCGCGGCATTGCCGCGGTATAGCCGCGCTGTCCCATTGATTTCAATGGGCAGGAGTGGTGAAGGAGCGGTGAATACACCGTTCCTTCACCGCTCCAAAAAAGCGGTTTGCAGGACTTTTTTCACCGTCCTGCCTGCGCACCGCTTCAGTGTGAAAGCCCTCAGGCTTTCACACTGAACAAACAGCGGAGGCTGTTTAGGGGCGGTTTGCAGGCGGTATTTTTAGCGCAATACCGCCTGCAAACCGCCCCAGTGTGAAAGGGGTCTTATAGATTTAGGGACTTTTCATTTTTTTATTGTTACTAGTAATGGCGGCAATCTGCAATTTTTAACGGGACTGCAACATTTCAGCTGGCAAATTTGACCCCAAGCGACTTTTTATCACGGCCAGTGACAATATTACAGTAATCAGTGCTAAAAAAATGCACTGATCAATGTATAAATGACACTGGCAGGGAAGGGGTTAACACTAGTGGGCGATCAAGGGGTTAACTGTGGTAACTGGGTGTGTTCTTAGTGTTCTAAGGGGGGTGGGCTTGCTGGGACAACACAGAGATCGCTGTTCCTGATCACTAGGAACAGCAGATCCCTGAGTTGTCCCCTGTCAGAACAGGCAACTGCCTTGTTTACATAGGCAGATCCCCATTCTGCCTCCCTGTATCTCAATTACGGGTGGACTAGATGTCTGCCAGACCCACAATACCACATGCACGGACTGACGTACAGGGATGACGGTTTGTGCAGCCGAGCCGCCTTGCCGCAGTATATAAAGTATCTCAAAAAAATGTGTACACCCCTCATATTTTTGTAAATATTTTAATTTATTTTTTTATGTGACAACACTGAAGAAATGACACTTTGCTGCAATGTAAAGTAGTGAGTGTACAGCTTGTATAACAGTGTAAATTTGCTGTCCCCTCAAAATAATTCAGTCCAATAAAACAGTCCAATGTTAAAACAGCGCTGGTCCTGGATAAGTGTCCAACTCCACAAATAAGTATATTTTCAATTATGACAATGTAGCAAAGTGAGTCTATATTGGTGAATACTCCTAGGTAGTGGATTGCATGTGCACCCTACACCAGATCCCAGAGTCTTCACCACGTGAGGCACTCTTCACCCAATTGGGTTTAAACTCACCAAAACGTTGAAATAAAACAGCATTAATCAGTCATTTCTTTCAACCAGACTCCCATCATCATGTTAGAAGGCAGAATGTTGTACTCCAAAAGGGTTCATAAAAAACACAGAAATACTCACATAGCATAATCCTGCTTTATTAAAGATACCCGAAAATACAGCCAACCCTACTTCTAATCTGCGTCAACTGTTAGTAAAACAAATATAGAGTGTGTAGTCACCAAAACCTGGTCCCAAACCCGGCTGTGTTGCATACACGGCGTTTGCGATTACTTCCTGGTTGGGAACAGCTGACGGTGAAGCGCACTCGTCACTTCCGGTTACGCTGCAGTAGCCACGAACTGACGCATTTCGTCACTTCCGACTTCAACAGAGGGCGTGGCTAGACAGCGTTTAGAACAGGAGTTATATTGTCCCACCTCCCAAATGATTGGGCAATCCAGCGCGCAACATCCACTCTGATTGGTGCACTCCAGAGCAGTGTCTATGCATGCTGATTGTCATCTGCTATACGAGGACAAGCAAACTCCATGCTAATACTGCACATTAGGTTATGTTGTCTAATGAAGATATGCAATTGTGATGTTTTTAATTCGGGATAGTAGTTGATATTATCTCCGATTTTATATAATATGCGCATATATTGGCATGTCTAAGTTAATATGTAAAGTCCCGATTAAATTATGTGACCAGGATTAACCTAATGTTATGTAACAATGTTTTTTTTTTATATCTATACACAAACGTTTTGCTTTACATTGCAATTTTAAACTCAATGGAATGTTTTACAAGGTGATCATGTACTTTCACTTTAACTACTTGCCGACCAGCTGCTGCAGTTTTACTGCAGCAGAATGGCACCGCTGGGGGAAACGACGTTATAGAATGTCGGTTCGCCCTGAGGCCGCTAGGGGCGCATGCGCCCACTGCTCGCCCCCGGAGCCGATGCGAGTACCCGGCAGTCGCGATCACCGCCAGGCTCCCGTGATTGCTGCTGACACACCGAGAACTGGGATCTGTGTGTGTAAGCACACAGTTTCTGGTTCTCTGAGGGGAGACGAGATTGATCGTCTGTTCATACACAGTATGAACAGCGATCTGTCATCTCCCCTAGACAGTCCCCTCCACCCTTCAGTTATAACACAGAGAGGGAACACATTTAACTCCTTGATCGCCCCCTAGTGGTTTTCACCTTCCCTACCAGTGACATTTTTACAGTAATCAGTGCAATTTTATAGCACTGATCGCTATATAAATGCCAATGGTCCCAAAAATGTGTCAAAAGTGTCCGATGTGTCTGCCATAATGTCACAGTCCCGATAAAAATCGCAGATTGTGCCATTACTAGTAAAAAAATGAACAATAAAAATGCCATAAAACTATCCCCTATTTTGTAGACGCTATAACTTTTGCGCAAACCAATCAATATACGCTTATTTCGACTTTTTTTACCAAAAATATGTAGAAGAATACATATCGGTCTAAACTGAGGAAAAAAATAGTTTTTTTTATATATTTTTTGGGGGACATTTATTATAGCAAAAAGTAAAAAATATTGCGTTTTTTAAAAAATTGTCGCTCTTTTTTTGTTTATAGCGCAAAAAAATAAAAACCGCAGAGGTGATCAAATACCACCAAAAAGAAAGCTCTATTTGTGGGGAAAAAAGGACGTCAATTTTGTTTGGGTGCAACATCGCACGACCGCTCAATTGTCAGTTAAAGCGACGCAGTGCCGAATCGCAAAAAGTGCTCTGGTCATGAAGGGGGGTAAAATCTTCCGGGGCTGAAGCGGTTAAAAAAGAGCCAGTGACAAACGTAGGAATTTATGAGAGAATTTACAGAATTCCTGATGGTTAAAAGGCGTGCTTTGCAGTTTTTCTACGGTTTTAAAATCAGCACTGCTCTTTCACAGTTGATATTGGTCTTTGCAGTAAATATAAATGATTGTGCCCTGCTACAGGGGTTGTGGGGGCCCATAGTAATCACAGACAACTGCAGTTTGTGCAATTGTTCTCAACTGATCACCAGTCTCAGCAACCTGCTTGAAAAGCCACAATCTCCTGCAAAGCCTGATATTAGATGTGGCAGACCAGCATTGATTTTTTCATCAAGCGCCATTCCACATGAAAGAACTCCTATATACTACAGCCCTAAAACATAACAAAGTAAGCTTACTAGACTGCTAAAGTCTAGATTACATTATTAGGGCTCCAAGCAAACAACATAGGAAATACTTCCCCTTAAACAATACCATGCATTCACCTGCTCTGAGCCTAAGCATGCAGGTGCTGATCTCTGCAAACGGCTTTGCTTTAATGCCGTTTTACTGTACAAATTGCTTTTCATAAATTATGTAGATAACCAGAAACATGCTCTAATCCAGTAAATCAAAAAAAATTAATTCTAGCAAGACAAATAGAACACAAAGTGCTGCACTCCAGCTTTCTCTTTATATGATGGATGAAATACAACTCTAATTCCCTACTACATTTAGTCTACTTCTACAGTCCATTGGAGAACAGCGTAAACATTTTTTCAGGGAAGGCTCGGGAGTTCAACAGAAACGCCTATACAAACGGCATTTGCAACATTATAAAACACAGAATTTTTTGGCATGAAACTGACAAGTTTTCAAGAAACTATTAGACCCCTTTCACACTGGGGCGGTTTGCAGGCGGTATTGCACTAAAAATACCGCCTGCAAACCCCCCCTAAACAGCCTCCGCTGTTTGTTCAGTGTGAAAGCCCGAGGGCTTTCACACTGAAGCGGTGCGCAGGCAGGACGGTGAAAAAAGTCCTGCAAACCGCTTTTTTGGAGCGGTGAAGGAGCGGTGTATTCACCGCTCCTTCACCGCTCCTGCCCATTGAAATCAATGGGACAGCGCGGCTATACCGCGGCAATACCGCGGCTATAGCCGCGCTGTACGAGGGATTTTAACCCTTTTTCGGCCGCCAGCGGGGGTTAAAACCGCACCGCTAGCAGACGAATACCGCTGCAAGAACGACGGTACAGCAGCGCTAAAAATAGCGCTGTTGTACCGCCGACACCCCCACCGCCCCAGTGTGAAAGGGGCCAAAGATAAGCAAGTGAACGACAGCCATATACAGGAATATACAATGTAATACTGACACATAATCACACACATAGGTTGGACTTGATGGACTTGTGTCTTTTCAACCTCACCTACTATGTAACTATGTAACATCATAAAGATCTATGCTGGAGAAAATTATAGAATGTTGCCTAAAATAAATTATAATATACACTCTCCAGCCACTTTATTAGGTACACCTGCTCAATTGCTTGGTAACACAAATTGCTAATCAGCCAATCACATGGCAGCAGCTCAATGCCTTTAGGCATCTAGACGTGCTGAAGATGACTTGCTGAAGTTCAAACTAAGCATCAGAATGGGGAAGAAAGGGGATTTAAGTGACATTGAACGTGGCATGGTTGTTGGTGCCAGACAAGCTGGCCTGAGTATTTGAAAAACTGCTGATCGACAGGGATTTTCACGCACAACCATCTCTAGGGTTTACAGAGAATGGTCCAAAAAAGAGCAAATATCCAGTGAGCAGCTGTTGTGTGACAAAAATGCCTTGTTGATGTCAGAGGAGAATAGGAGACTGGTTTGAGATGATAGAAAGGCAACAGTTTTTCAAATAACCACTCATTACAGCCAAGGTATGCAGAATACCATCTTTGAACAGACAACACATCGGACCTTGAAGCAGATGGGCCACAGCAGCAGAAGACCACAGTAGGTGCCACTCCTGTCAGCTAAGAACAGGAAACTGAGGCTACAATTCGCACAGACTCACCAAAATTGGATAATAGAAGACTATAAGCTCAGGCAACCATATTAGATGGATCAGCTCAATCTGCAGCAACATATCTTTGCCACTGAGATCAATTGCTATTCACAAAAGCAAGCACGAATTATTTATAACTATTTGAAGGATCTATAGCACTAGAAGAACAATGAGAGACTGGTTAAGACCACCCCATCAATCAGATCCAACCATCCATGAAGAAAAAAAGTAAAAAAAAAAAAGTTAATGGGATCTATGATCACAGCATACACTTTTATTTTCTTAAAGTCAGCATTGTAATAACAATACAAACAAGAGTTAAAGTGTTACTAAGCCCACAACAGTAAAATCAGTCTTTATATGCAGTAAAGCATGCTTGTTATACTCACAGTGGAACCTAAGGGGTTAATCCTCTGCATTGTGTAAAAAGGCTGTTTGATCCTGTATGCACAGATCCTCCTCTTCTTCCACTGACTCCAGAACATGTACAGAGCCTTTGGAGTCAGGCTGCACATGCTCAGTTTGATGTGTATTGCTAGAGAGTTTTTTTTTGGGGGGGGGGGGGGTGCGTGTGATCAGCACGGGGCCAATCAGCACTGTCCAGACAGAGGGACAGGGATCCTGGATCCTGATATGACAGCCCAGTGCAGTATGAAAACTCCTCCTACAAGCTTTACCAGGAACTGATAGAAGACACAAGACTGCTATATACTGTTGATGAGAAAAGGTATTTAGCCGTTTATATTTACTAAAATAATTGCATTTCCATGTTATGTGTAATGTGGGAGACAAGATATAGTGACTGCAGGGTCCTGGGTTTAGTAACACTTTAAATTTGACAATACAATATAAGCTGACTTGAAAAATTCCCCTTCATGTTTTGAGTTCTGTCTGCTGGTCATCTCTTTCCACAACTTCCTGGATTCCCCACACGATTTACAGCTTCCTCTTTCCTGTTTACTTTCATTTTCTAAGGACTACATATCCCATGGTACCTTGCTGCCTGCAGTTATTCCTGTACCGACTCCAGGGCAGCCATCAGAAACTGTGGAGCCCCTTACAAAGCTTTAGGCCTGGGCCCCCTGAGTGTGACCACCAACATTCCTCAGGACCCGCCCACTGGAAATCCCACCGAATCCAACCACTAGCCATCCCACCAAGTCCTTCAGTGCCTCAGCCCCCGTCACACCTGTATGCCGATTTTACACACACACACACACACAGGCATGTACACACACACACAGGCATGTACACACACACAGGCATGTACACGTACCGCACACAGGCATGTACACACACACACAGGCATGTACACACACACACAGCCATGTACACATACCACACACAGGCATGTACACACAGACACACAGGCATGTACACACAGACACACACAGGCATATATACACACACAAACACAGGCATGTACACACACACAGGCATGTACACACACACAAACACACAGGCATGTACACACACACAGCCATGTACACACACTACACACAGGCATGTACACACACACAGACATGTACACACACACACACACACACAGCCATGTACACACACACACAGGCTTGTACACACACCACACACAGGCATGTATACACACACACACACAGGCATGTACACACAAACACACACAGGCATCTATACACACACAAACACAGGCATGTACACACACACACAGCCATGTACACACACAGACATGTACACACAGCCCCTGCCCCCCTCGCTTGTACAACAGCCCTTACTTGTAAGGTGGTATTCCTAGTCCCAGCTGTTTTTTCCACATGTGGCTGAGACACAGATAGGAGCTGCAGTCCAGCATACTGTACACTGAGTACAAGCAGCACACACGAGGGGTGCACATGCAGGAAATGGCCAAAGGTGGCAGCAAAGAGCAGCAGCTGCCGACTCACATACATACAGAAGCATTCATAGAGCTCCTCTGCACCCGCCCCTGCCTTCTCACATCCCTGCAAGTCAGCTGGGCCCATCCAGATGCTTGGGCCCCTTACAAGTGTGCCCGTACCCCCCTGATGGCGGCCCTGACTCTGCCTCCTGAAACTTCCCCTCTCAGCACCTCTGTAGATCAGAAGGCAGGTCCTGTAAAATGTGTGACACAGAAGTGCCTATTCACAGGGCAATGTGAATACATGTCACAGAATTCAGTGAAATAAATGTGTGGGGAATTTCACAAAGTTTTCAAACTTCAGGGCCATTTGGATTAATAGTAGTAGACTAGAAATAACTGAAATACAATGTGGAAATGAATATATGAGTTTACATTTTGACTATAGATATGCTTTGAAATAATAAATGCCCACACTTCATTTCCACTGGGCTTCCAACAAGTGCATTTGATGTCCTTGATAGCATTTGCACTTTTTGGCAGTGGCGGCCCATCCATTAGGGGTACCCGGGCGCCGCCCCCTCTCTCCAGGCCACCCCTATATGCTTAATGGATAGATTCATGCATAGCGGTAAGGATATGGAATTCCCTTCCACAGGCAGTGGTTTCAGCGGGAAGCATCGATATTTTCAAAAAACTATTAGATAAGCACCCGAACGACCACAACATACATGGATATACAATGTAATACTGACATATAATCACACACGTTAGTTGGACTTGATGGATTTGTGTCTTTTTTCAACCTCACCTACTATTTAACTATGTAACTATCCATGGCCATCGCGGCCACCCCCTATTCAGGCGTCTGGACATCAAATGCACTTGTTGTGTCAGACAGCGAGCGGGCAAGCAGGCGGTTCTGGTTAAATGCCACCGGGGGGTTCACAGTGGCTGCATTTGATGGGCACAGTGGCTGCATTTGATGGCACAGTGGCTGCATTTGATGGGCACAGTGGCTGCATTTGATAGGCATTTGATGGCACAGTGGCTGCATTTGATGGGCGCAGTGGCTGCATGTGATGGGCACAGTGGCTGCAATTGATTGCACAATGGCTGCATTTGATGGGCACAGTGGCTACATTTGATCGCACAGTGAGGCTGGAATTTATCTGTTTTCTTTTTAAGTATGTTTCAGAATTTTTCGGTTTGTTTGCGCCGCTCCAAACATTTTGAGCACCAGCGCCACTGCTTTTTAAGCCCCTGGCTACGCCAACCTGTACCTGGGAGAATGGGAGAGAGTTCTAATGGAGGATGAGGATCTCTCTTTGTACTTGCACCACATTAGGTTGTGGCGCAGGTACATCGACGACATCTTCATCCTATGGGAGGGGCCCGTTGAACTACTTCATACATTGCTAAATATTTTGAATAATAACGCATTCAAGTTGAAATTTACGATGGTTCACAGCCATAAGTCCTTAACATTTTTGGATATTGAAATATTTAAGGACCCTAACAATTATCTGGCCTGCAAACTTCATCGCAAACCTACATCTGGAAACACAATTCTACACTCTGATAGCTTCCATCTGAGACCTCTAATTAACTCCATTCCCTTCAGTCAATTTTTGAGGATCAAACGCAATTGTTCCAATAATGACGACTTCCTTAGAGAAGCCAGATCCCTCAAAAATCGTCTCCTAGATAGAGGGTATAGCCACAAGTGCTTGAAAAGAGCTTTCAATAAAGCTAACGCTCGCGATAGACAAGATCTATTGCGATCATCTGGTGGATCCACCTCTGCTCCAAATCCCTATACCAGGATAATCACAACTTTTTCAAATGAACACATGGAGTTGAGACAGATCCTTTCTAAATATTGGCACCTCCTCACTAATGACCCAACGGTGGGCCCCTTTGTGTTACCTGACCCTCTGGTCACCTTCCGACGTACCACGTCGGTGGGTGACCGTTTAGTCAGAAGTAAATTTAGGGGCCTCACTCGGGGAGACCCTTGTAACACCTTGGGCACCTTCCCTTGTGGCTTCTGTGGCTACTGACGATATATGAATACAAGTAAGTATCCACACCTCCCCAATGGTTGGACATTTTCTGCTAAACACTATGCCAACTGTCAGACCACATTCGTTGTATATTTAATACAGTGCGAGTGTGGCTGTTATTATGTGGGTAAAACTATCCAGAAATTATGCAAACATCTTTATCGACATATACTGACAATGAAAACTAAAAATCCAGATTTCCCCTGGGGGACGGCATATTGCCACAGTCCATGGTGAGTCCTTCCCAAAAATATCAGTTTTGGTCTTAGATCGGCTACACCAGACCCCTCGAGGAGGTGATTTAAACAAATTGCTCCTCCAGTGGGAGATGAGGTGGATTTCCACTTTAAATGCCACCTCGCCCCCAGGCTTGAACGAGATTCTGAGCTTCAAACCCTTCCTCCAAGGATTTACATCAGGTGGCTACGAAGGTGACATGTAGGTGCCCTCATATCTCAATTCTGATATGTCCACGTCGTCTTTACTTTTATTTCATCATTCTTTCCACTCTTATCTGTGTTTTGTATTTATCATGTCATTTTTTCATATAACATAAATATTTGAATATTAACATACTGTGTACTGTTATTTGCTGTGCCTGGTTTACTAGATTACGATGAGGTTACAGCTTATACAAGCTTTGTTTAATATCCTCAGACTGTGTACATAATGTGTTAATCCTAGAAATGCAATGTACAGCTATAACATCTTGCCGTTCATCACTTTGTACTGTACAAATATCGCATGTCAATGATCTCTAATCATGTATGTATTTCTTTATGTTTTAGCCACTACTTCTTCTGGTCTCCCACATGTCAATCACTCTGTCCACTGCAACTAATTGACTCTAATCTAGGCAAGCATCCATGATCAGGTATCGGTCGGGGTTCCCCTTGGCCCTACGTTGTCCCCCGGCACGGGTAGGCTCCACACATTAGTGTGTGTGGCCTTACATTGGACGCCCAGTGATCCGCTATGTCCCGCCGTTCGCACATGCGCTGTGCGGCGGACTCTCGGATCTACCATGGTGGCGTCCCTCCTTCCGTGTCGGCGGCGCTTTGACGTCTGACGTCATCGCGCTCACCAGCGCGGTGACGCCGCTGCGCCCGGGGAACGAGCATTGGGTGGCCTAATACCTCCTTGCTGACACTTCAGTCAGCTGTTGGAGATGTGTCGCCTAATTGATGCAGTCCTCCCCTTTGCCCTCGTCCTCTGTCCTATCAGACTTTTGATTGCGAGACTCCCCGCCCCTTTGGGGGCGAGTTTGTCTCAAAATCAGCTGGCATATATCTCCATATATCTCGTTTATCTGTCATACACCCTGTACTTTCCATCAGGAGCAGACTAACCTGGACTCTTATCCATAGAGTAAGTACTTTTGTTTGTGCCCATTCTGACGATATTTTGTTTATACTTCAGGACTTTTGTATACTTTAATTATCTACTATATATTCTAAGCATACTAGAGGAGCATTTAATATATGTCTCCATTCACAACTTATGTGCAACCATGTATCTACTTAACTTTTAAAAGAGATTATCCCTATATATGATATATGGGCACCAGACTTTTTCTGCAGCTACCCCATAGGCTCGCTGCATTAAGTATATGGTCACCATCATATAGTATGGTTTATACACGCTCCACTATCTTATAGATCTCTTTCATCTGTATATTCACTAAGCCTAGCCAGCCCTTATAGCTTCCACACATCACATGCTATATATACATATTATACCCTATAGCAGTATAGTACACCTGACTATATACACCATCCTTATATCTTAGGACTTTGCACCTATGTCAATCTGAGCCTTTCCTTGAGGACCGTATGGGCCGGGCATACCCGACGACTTTGCCTGCTGGGATGCTGCCACCCATGTAATTTACATGGAGTAAACTACTTTAATATTTTTTGCCAACGTTGCAAATATATGGACTGAGATATCGAATTGCTCCATCTACAAAGCTACCTCCTTTTCTTATAATTTGGGAGATCAGAACTTGGAGTATCATTTTTCAACATTTTATCCTCTCTGATCCTTGTAAACAACTATAATTGGTGTAAACTAGTAAGTCCTTTTTATGACTATTATCATTCTTTTTGTCCCCTTTCCCAAGCCCCTCAATCTATATATGTCCACAAGATTGTATATTGTTACTACTTTTGCACTTTGGTTTAGTATGTCTTTATTTCCATACACCTTGCAGATTATATATTACAACTGCACAGGAAATCCCTGAAGAAGGAATTAACATCCCAAACATTCCAAAACATGTTGGATTTTTCCATATGTATCATTTATGTATGTGTTCTTCACTAGTAGAACGCTCATGTCTATGATCGAGTGCAGTTATTGTATACTTCATTGTTTTTAAATTTTCTATTTTTGTGTAATTTTGAATAAAGCATTATATAGTTTTATATATCTTGATTCCTCTCACCTTAATACATACTTCTACTTTCTATCTCCCTCCCACCCATAAAATCCCTGGGGTCTTCTTCCTGATTATATATTTTTATCTCCACTACATGGGGTTGAATGAATTAATAGTTTACGTGAGAAAGATAACATTTATTTATCTTCAGTGTTGCCTACAGAAAGTGGCAGGGACACTGCATTTCTGACAAGATCAACAGGTATTTTCTGTACTTGCTAAAAATGTTCTTAGGCCTCTTTCACACGGATGATCCGTATGTCCGTTTTTCATCCATCCGTTTTCGGATGAAAAACGGACATACAGTCATCCCTATGGAGCGTCCGACCCGCTCCGATCCGAAAAGTGTAACGGAGGAAAAACCTACTTTTTCCTCCGTTTTCGGATCGGATCGGATGACGACGGACACTACGGACCGTCATCATCCGATCCCCCCATAGGGGAGAGCGGCGCTCTGACAGGTCCGTCGCTGCACAGTGTGCAGCGATGCACCTGTCATCTTCCTGCTCACCGGGGATCGGCGGAGCTATCCCCGCTGAGCAAGCGGATGTTCACGGGGCGGATCATGACTGATCTGCCCCGTGTGAAAGAGGCCTAAGTCTAAAAACGAATGCAGTCACCACATCTAAGTTCTGGTGGTTTAGTTATCCTTTAAAGTTCGGTTCATACCCAATAATAATGATGCCTGGAACAGACCACAGGCAGCCCCCGGGTTACAAACAAGATAGGTTCTGTAGGTTTGCTCTTAAGTTGAATTTGTATGTAAGTGGGAACAGGTATATTTTTTAAGCCACAAAATTTTTTTTTTTGTTTTTTTGGATAGCATAAGGAAGGGTTAACACCCCCTGTAACATTTGTTTTGCTGCTTGTACCCCTGTTCAGAAGATTTCACCTCACTTTCTGTCCCTATGATAATTGGATTTTGAAAATTTTGGGTTGTGGAAACAAGGATTGGTGATAAAGCATCAGTGGAGACACCTTTTTCCCATGATAACGCTCACAGGATTAATTTTCCCTTCCTAGGGGTAGATTTCTTCTCACTTCCTGTTGTCTCCCTCCATTTGTAAGTAGGAGTAGTTTGTATGTCGGATGTTTGTAACATCTAACAGCTACAAACTAGCACTTGAATGGTCTCTATAAGTTGCTAAACAAGCCATCTATTTAACTTGTCCCAGTTCTGGATTTTGCTTTGTAAAAAAAAGAACATAGCATAGTTCATTAAAGGAGTATTAATGTCACATTCAAAACCTTCAGTAATACAGTACCTTGAAAAAGTATTCATACCCCTTGAAATTTTCCACATTTTGTCATGTTACAACCAAAAACCTAAATGTATTTTATTGGGATTTTGTGATAGACCAACACAAAGTGGCACATAATTGTGAAGTGGAAGGAAAATGATAAATGGTTTTCAACATTTTTTACAAATAAATATGTGAAAAGTGTGGTGTGCATTTGTATTCAGCCCCCCTGAGTCAATACTTTGTAGAACTACCTTTTGCTGCAATTATAGCTGCAAGTCTTTTTTGGGGATGTCTCTACCAGCTTTGCACATCTAGAGAGTGAAACGTTTGCCCATTCTTCTTTGCAAAATAGCTCAATCTCTTTCAGATTGGATGGAGAGCATCTGTAAATAGCAATTTTCAAGTCTTGCCACAGATTCTCAATTGGATTTAGGTCTGGACTTTGACTGGGCAAATGTAATACATGAATTTGCTTTGATCTAAGAGCCCTTGCACACTGGGGCGGTTTGCAGGCGCTATTGCGCTAATAATAGCGCCTGAAAACCGCCCCGAAAGTGCCGCTGCTTTCATTCCAGTGTGCAAGCCCCGAGGGCTTGCACACTGGAGCGATGCGCTGGCAGGACGGTAAAAAAAGTCCTGCTAGCAGCATCTTCGGAGCGGTGAAGGAGCGGTGTGTATACCGCTCCCTTATCGCTCCTGCCCATTGAAATCAATGGGACGGCGCGGCTATACCGCCGGCAAAGCGCCTCTGCAGAGGCGCTTTGCGGTGGTATTTAACCCTTTCTCGGCCGCTAGCGGGGGTTAAAACCGCCCCGCTAGCGGCCGCATACCGACGGTAAAACGCCGCTAATAATAGCGGCGTTTTACCGCCGACGCCGCCCCCCGCCCCAGTGTGCAAGGGCTCTAAACCATTCCATTGTAATTCTGGCTGTATGTTTAGAGTCGTTGTCCTGCTGGAAGGTGAGCCTCTGCCGCAGTCTCAAGTCTTTTGCAGACTCTAACAGATTTTCTTCTAAGATTGCCCTGTATTTGGTTCCATCCATCTTCCCATCAACTCTGACCAGCTTTCCTGTCCCTGCTGAAGAAAAGCATCCCCACAACATGATGCTGTTACCTCCATGTTTCATGGTGGGGATGGTGTGTTCAGGGTGATGTGCAGTGTTAGTTTTCACACACACATAGTGTTTTGCTTTTAGGCCAAAAAGTTCAATTTTGGTCTCATCTGACCTGAGCACCTTCTTCCACATGTTTGATGTGTCCCCCACATGGCTTCTCGCAAACGGGACATCTTATGGCTTTCTTTCAACAATGGCTTTCTTCTTGTCACTCTTCCATAAAGGCCAGATTTGTGGAGTGTACAACTAATAGTTGTCCTGTGGACAGATTCTCCCACCTAAACTGTGGATCTCTGCAGCTCCTCCAGAGTTACCATGAGCCTCTTGGCTGCTTCTCTGATTAATGCTATCCTTGCCTGACCTGTCAGTTTAGGTGGACAGACATGTCTAGGTAGATTTGCAGTTGTGTCATACACTTTCTATTTTCGAATGATGGATTGAACAGTGCTCTGTGAGATGTTCTAAGCTTGGGATATTTTTTTATAACCTAACGCTGCTATAAACATTTCCACAACTCTATCCCCTGACCTGTCTGGTGTGTTCATTGGCCTTCATGATGCTGTTTGTTCACTAAGGTTCTCTAACAAACTTCTGAGGTCTTCACAGAACAGCTGTATTTAGACTGAGATTAAATTACACACAGGTGGACTTTTTTTACTAATTAGGTGACTTCTGAAGGCAATTGGTTCCACTAGATTTTAGTTAGAGCTATCAGAGTAAAGGGAGCTGAATAAAAATGCACGCCACACATTTTTCAGATATTTATTTGTAAAACATTTGGAAAACCATTTATCATTTTCTTTCCACTTCACAATTATATGCCACTTTGGGGGTTATTTACTAAAGGCAAAGCCAGCACTTGAAATTGCACTGAAAGTGCACTTGGAAGTAAGGTCGCTGTAGATCCGAGGGGCACATGCAAGGAAAGTAAAAAACAGCATTTTAGCTTGCACATGATTGGATGATAAAATCAGCAGAGCTTCACCTAATTTCATAGCTTCCCCTCAGATCTACAGCAATCTACAGTGACTGCACTTACAAGTGCACTTCCAAGTGCAAAGTGGATTTGCCTTTAGTAAATCAACCCCTTTTTGTTGGTCTATTACATAAAATCCCAATAAAATACATTTATGTTTTTGGTTGTAACATGACAAAATGTGGAAAATAATTTAAAGGGGTATGAATACTTTTTCAAGGCACTGTAATTAAGGGCATTGATCATTGACTCAAAACATTGTAATAGTATTTTTGGAATATTTTGTCTTACTTTAAAAATGTGTGCATATCTTCAGTCCATTTCCGTAGCTGTAGCTTCTGCGTTTTAGTATTTCCACTTCAAAGCCAGCAGGGGAGGTGATACCCAAAAGTGAAAGAACACATTCCCGGGCACCCTTTAGCTAGACAACTTACAGTCAGAGCTAACCACTGGCCAATGTTGACTTTTACACACTAGCTATTACAATCTCTACTCTCAGTGAATTTGAATAGGTGACTAAAAAAGGTTGATAATGAGAGAGCAGAATAAATTGCAGACAAAGGTATGAAGTAAATGGATGCAGATGGAAATCCCTGGAAGAATGACAAGGTTTTTTATGGGGACTACATGAAACTATTGAGAATTGAAAATTAAATATGTATAGTATAAGCTTTTATGCAAATTTTGCTTTTTTGTTATTTTTGTTTTTTTGTTTTTTACTTTAGTTATGCTTTAAGAACATTTTCCTATAATGTGATTGTAGATATCACTATACTGAGGTTTGCAAATTGATTAGGTGAAATGTGATCAAGATTACTGTATGCATATAATTAATAAGGTAGATGTAAGCCCAATCAATGAAATCTCATATAAGGTTTAACATGTATTGTGTAAGTCATATTCAATATTTTTAAATATGCGGCTTTCATTAAAAATAATTCCCGGTGATCTTGTCAAGGAGGCCCTTGTTCAGGAACTTCCTCTTATAGGAGAACAGTGCTCTGTTCCTTTCTACCACTTGTGCTTCTGCATTGGCACCGTCACAAACGTTTTTATTGGAGACTAAAAGCGTCACTTCAAACACACATTGTATTGCCATGGCCCTTTTTATGACCATTAGAAAACCTGCTATGAAAAATGCCATGCAACCATCATTGGAGTGCATGTGTATGCACAGAATTGGTGGTAAAGAGGCTGCAGGCGATCAGCATCACTTAACTATAACAAAGGATTTAAAAAGGTGAAAACTGTATTTTATTTAAAACTAAAATAAAAAGTCAATAACTGATACATATACATGTTTGAACTGCTTAGCCAACTTAATGGCATTCAAAAAAGTCAATGTCTATGTTTACATTTTAACTTGCCTCATACCCATTATGACTACATTTAGCCCCAGAGAAATACATGTGTGTATTTCCAATGCACTTTAACTGTAGAATCTTATCACGCAGGGCACCAAGCATCACATATTAATAACACAGAACTTTGCAAGTTTCTTACTGAATAAAACACGTGTAACACCAATGAATGCTTTGTATAGATCCATTTTATATACGATATACCTTGCTTTTCCATGAGGATATGTAGGATACATGTTAGAAGAACCATACTGCAGCTACGATTACATGATTTTTGTTTAACTTTGCTGTCCCCTTGTGGTGTGTTGAAATATAATCATTTTAAGTTTAGGCCTCATGTACAGTACATTTTTCAGTGTGGTGCTTTGCATTCTGGCTAAAGCATATTAGTTTCATACTTCCAGAAAGATTTACTGATCTCTGAACATACCCTAATTCTGGGTGCGGGGTCTAAAGAACCACCTGGTCTTTACCAGGGCACCCTGCAAGGGGTGATGGCTTTTGCTGCTTATGACTCCAGGCAGTACTCAGACTCACCCAAGCAGTCAGCCACCAGACACTAGGTACAGATATTAGACATGTGCGATTAGTTTTGTTACAAATTGAAATTTGAAAATTTTCTTTATTCGGAGACTCGGAGGTATCAGAATCTACGACTTACAAAAGTAATAAATGTCAATGAATCCAAAATAAATGATTACAAAACGTTGAAATGAATCTGCTTCATTCGGATCCAAAATAATGTAATAATATAACAAATTATCTGAATTGATTTAGATCCATTTCATTTTTATGTTGCATCAAAGTAGTATTAAAGCTTTTTTAAAAAAAAATAACAAACATGTTATACTTACCTGCTCTGTGCAGTGGTTTTGCACAGGGCAGCTCCAATCCTTTTCTTTTCGGGTCCCCCTCCTGTGCTCCTGGCGCCTCCCCCTCGAGCAGTGCCCCCAGAGAAAGCCACTTGCCTTGGGGGCACTGCTGTGTGCTCGCTCCCGAGCCGCTGCTCTATCCCTTCATAAGACACACAGAGCCACAGCTGTTGGCTCCTTATTGTCTCACTGGCTGTGATTGACAGCATAAATACAAAAATAATACTGCGCATGTGAAAAGATCATTCGGTGTGAAAAAAAGCAGCACCACAAAAAGCAATAAACAAAATAAAGGTGTGTTGCGCTACAGTTATTGATATTAAAAACAAAGGTGTGAGCGGAAGGTGAGCACGCAGCGGAGTTTGCTGAATCATTCTTTAAAGACCTACTAGGCCTCACTGATCTCTCCCCCACCTACAGAGTGCCAACGGGTCGTCACATCCTGGGTACCCCACCCAGGCCATTCCTAGTTCGGTTCCTCAACTTCAGGGACAGGGACAGAATCCAGGAAACACCCAGACCTCTCCTACCAAAATGCAGTGGTGCATCTTTTCCCAGATTTCCCAGCGGAACTCCAGAAGAAAAGGAAATCATTCAACGATATCAGAGCAAAACTTCGTACAAGGGGAATAACGTACAGCATGCTATATCCCAGCAGCCTTAGAGTCCCCTATGAAGTGTCAGTGAGGTTCTTTCATACACCTGAAGACAATGACACCTGGCTCCTGACTCTCCGTAGAGAGGATCGCCCTGCCTGAGATGTTTGCAGAGCCTGGTGAGCATAGCAACACCCATCCTTTCCTCACCTCACCCATGCAGTTCTCCTGTCAAGGCCCTATTCTTCCATTGCCCTTAGTACTTCCTTATCCAGTTTTATTCTCCTGATGGGATGGGGTGTATATGTCCCCTTTTTGTTCAGATCTTTGCAGTCCCTGCTTTCCGTTTTTGCTCCCTTTTTGTTTTGTTGCTTCTTTTTTGAATTTTACTCTGCCCTTACGCCTCCTGCAGAACTATCCAAGGTGTGCTGTTTGGGCTCTCTGCCAACTTTGGGTGGTGTCCCCTATGGCCTGTGACCCTACTTCTTATTATCCCCTTTATCCTGGATGGCATCGAAGGAGATTCGTTGCCTTGATGGCTCATCACTCCTCCACCTCGAGTCTCCCCAGGAACTCACGGAACAGCCCTTACGCATACAAGAGCGCTAGTACAGGACACACTGAGGCGTTTTTTAAGGCCTCTCGAGTAAATTTCGTCTGAGTAGCAAACTTTTTTCTGCAATAGTTCAGGAATCAAACTACTAGCCTAGTTATGCTGGGGGGTTGGTTATGTAGTAGGGAGTTTAATTTCAATGTTTTTACTGCTCGTGTACCCATATATATTTTTATGCTTACCATTATTGTATCTTATTATTTGCATTTCTGTGCATCGTGGGGATTTTACATATGGTTACCCCTGAGAGACATGACATTGGTCTTCACTTACTGTTTGTTCTTACCCCAATATGGCTGTGCCTGACATTAGATTGGTCTTCTGGAACATACAAGGTCTCAATGGCAAATTCAAACGCTCCCTATTTTTCAAACTTCTAGCATCACACAAACCCCAGATTCTCTTCCTACAGAAGACCCATCTCACAGGAAGTCGTATACTGGCATTATGTAGATCTTGGGTGAGACAAGCTTTCCACGCTACTTTCTCCACCTATGTGAGAGGAGTAGCCATACTTATAAAAAAAAAGCACTGCCCTGTAGAGTGGAGAGGGTGATACTGGGACCCGATGGCAGGTACATAATCTTACTGTTGGAACTTCACTAAATACTTTGGGCTTTTGTCAATGTATATCTGCCTCCACAGGTGGATCACGCTTTGCTATTCTCCATTTATGAAAAACTAGTGCCCCTTCCTTCTACACACATTCTATTTGCTGAGGATTTTAATCCTATCTTGGACCCTGTCCTTGTTTCCTCTAATTCACTGCGAGCAGCTTCCCTAGATCTCACCCAATGCGCTGACACTTGCGCTGTTACTGAGCTACGGCGCTGGAAACACGCTGACTCCAAGGTTTTTTCCCACCTGTCCACAGTCCACAAATCAGGTTCTAGAATAGACCTCGCTTTCGGTAGCTCTCAGGTACTCCCAAAAATTTCAGGAGCCTCGTATCTTCCAGGAGGTCTCTCTGATCACTCCCCTCTTGAGTTGTGTCTCTGGCTGGGCCGTCGGAAGGATCCAGGTACTTGAAGACTGGCTCCCAGGTGGATTCAAAATGAAAGTGTGGCTGAACTAATATCCCCTCAAATTGATTTATATTGATCTCACAATATGAATACTGTATCAACCGAGATGATGTGGGATGCCTTTAAGGCCACGATCCGAGGCTGCTACATATCAGCTATTAAAGCTACAAGAACCGATTGTAATTCTGAAACCTTGAGATATGAGAGAAGCTGACGCTTCTGCCTCATTTGCAGAGCACCCCAGACCAGCTAACCACCTCCAACTTGCACAAGCCGGAGGGACATTGCATTGCATTATACTTCTTTGACTCAGCCTAATGTTCGCCTACTGAAAGGCAGAATATTTGAATCCAGGGATAAAAAGGGTGGCCCACTAGCTAACATTGTGGCCGAACCGCGCATTCAAACTGTGGTGCCCAAGCTGTTATCAAAGACGGGAGTCTGTTTAACTGATCCTGACGCAATCCTCCGAGAGTTTTTTGTCTTTTTTAGTGAACTTTATCATCAGCCTTAGTGCCTCGTCCCTGAATATATTAGCTCTGCGTTGCAACCACTGTCATTACCCACCCTGTCCCATGAGGAGATAGAGGCTCTGGATGCTCCAATATCAATCCCAGAAATAAAACTGGCCATAGCCTCGCGCCCGCCTTCGAAAACTCCTGGTCCAGACAGTCTCCCAGGAGACTGGTATAAACGGTATGCTGAAAGTTTAGCTCCTAAGCTTCAGCAACTTTTTTTCTCAATGCTTTAAAGATAACTCTGCACCCCCCTCTATGTATGGTGCCCCCATTGTACTTATTCCCAAACTGGGCAAGGACCATAAACATTGCGCCTCCTACAGGCCAATTTTCCTATTAAATTATTACCTCAAAATTTTGGACAAGGTCCTTGCAACTAGGTTGATCAAAGTCCTGCCCGAGTTTGCGGACGTTGATCAAACTGGTTTTATGCCAGTAAAATCCACTGATATCAATCTCCAAAGGGTGCTCACTCACCTGCAACTCCCTAACGCACATTCGGAATCTCGTGTAATGGTAGCCTTAGATATAGAAAAAGCATTCGATATGGTGACTTGGAGCTATATGATAACAATCCTTCAAGCTTTTGGATTTGGCCCTTCCTTCCATAAATGGATAGGCATCCTACATAAATCCCCAGTAGCCCAAATCAAATTAGGAGGTCTGCTTTCTGAACCCTTCCCAGTGGAGTGGGGCACTAGACAGGGCTGTCCCCTCTCCCCATTTCTATTCGCCTAGTTATGAAGCCTCTAGCCACAGCTCTCAAGAGATCAGACTCGGTGAAGGGCATAAAGGTAGGCAGTATAGTTGAAAAACTTGCTTTATGATGATCTAATGCTATTTCTCAGTGACTCTGGACCTTCACTTCGAGCAGCTTTGAACATTATTTCTGAATTCTCCTGTCTGTCTGGGCTAAGGGTGAACTGGGATAAATCCCAAGCTCTGCCTATTGACTGCAAAACCAAAGTACAGGCAGACCCCTCTCTATCCTTGAATGGGCCAACTCTATCCGCTATCTGGGTATTGATATTACCCCTAGAGTCTCAGATTTTGCCAAATTGAACCTCTACCCTCTACTCTCCCAGCTCAAACTAAAACTACGAGCCTGGGATAATCTGCCATTATCCCTCATAGGCAGGATAAACCTGATCAAAATGAAATTTCTCCCGGTATTCTTATATGCACTAAGACACTCCCCAATTTGGATCCCTAAAGCTTTTTTCCAACAATTTGACTCCACTATTGCTTCCTTCCTGTGGACATGTAATCCCCCCAGAATAAACAAATCTATTCTCAAAAGACCCTGGACGGAAGGAGGTTTAGCCTACCTGGACCTTCAGAAATATTTCTTTGCAGCCCTCCTAACCCATGCCCATAATTGAGTATCGTCTGACGAGTCAAACGCTGCTGTGGTTCCTGAGACGGCATATCTGGGCTCATATGAGTCACTGAGAAACGCATTGTTTAGAGGCTTTAAGGCTCCAATTCCTCTCACACACTCTATGAAAGCGGTCATTAAGTTCTGGCAACTATTGGTATGCAAACATAGAGAGGACCCTCATACCCGATCTCCCGATACCCTCTTGTGGCTCAACTCGCACATTTACGAATTTCTTACTAACCCTGATCCAGGGTTTTGGGCAGCCAGGGGAGTAAAGAAACTAGAACACACTTGTATCAATAGGTCCCTTTTATCCTTTGATTCTCTCAAGGAGAAATTTGGGTTTACCAATCGCCAGTTCCTCAGATACCTTCAACTTCGTCATGCTTACACCACCCAATTTGGTATTCTCCCAGTACTTCTCATACAGTCCAACCTTAAATCTATGTTATGGGATAAGCAACTGGTTAATCCCACATCTAACATCTATAAAGCACTTTTACCTTAAGTCCATTTTGATATGGAGTCATTGTTCGCCAAATGGCAAAGTGTAATTCCAGACCTGGATTTAGAGGATTGGGAAGATGTTTGGGAATACCCGTTTCTACAACTGATCTCCTTAAGGGATCGGGTAATCCAATTTAAACTGATTCATCGGGTTTATATGTGGCCTCAAAAATTATCCAAAATCTACCCAAATTCCTCCTCAAACTGCTGGAAATGTGGAAGTGGAGATGCTGATTTTAACCATATGCTCTGAGGTTCAGGCCCTTTGGCTGGAGGTCAGGGGCTTGATCACTACTTTATCTACGATTCACATCCCCTTAAGTGTATCAGTTTGCTTGCTGGGCTTGGTGGGCTTCCTGCTGTTTTATGTTAGGAAGGAGCTGCTTCTAAAATGAAAACAACCAGAGGTGCCCTCTCTAAGTATGTGGAAATCATTAGTCAACTCTGCAGTCCCGCTCTACAAAGCCGCTTATCTAGTTAGGTGCTGCCCAGACAAATTTGATGAAATCTGGCACATTTGGTTAGAGTCGGATACAACTAATGCTACACAATAATGTCCAGATTCCCTTGTTAAACAACATTATCAGGCCAGTGTATAGACAGTGAAGCTATGACATTGTTGCCCTTCTGAATCAGTTTTGTAAAACTCATCTTCTCCCATAGTGGAATGTCTGAGGACGGTTGTTTAAGTTTTACTTAACCCATATCCAAGTGAACACGCCATCACCACAATAGGTTGGACTCTTACATCATGCCTCTGCCTCTAGGAGTCATGCCTGTGATTGTCAGGGTCTTGCAATGTCTCATGGGACTTGTAGTTTCACCACAGCTGGAGGGCCGAGGTTGCCTACCCCTGGCCTAGACCCTTTATTACGAAGGATCAAACAGGCTTGATGAATATGTTCCGGTAGTGGTCATCAGCAGGGAATATACAGATATACAAAGGAACCACGTCAGGAACAGCTCCAGAGCATCCAGGGAACTCCACCCAAAGGACGATTTTGTAGTCAGATCCAAATAAAACATAAAACACTGGATAGTGTAAAACCTCTTAAGGGTTGCATTAAATATGAAGTATTGCACTTACACGTTTTCATAGTAAAAACAGCATTGCACGGTAAAAAAGGAAGGCGGTCGCCACAGAACATCCAAACATGTAAAATGCGCGATAACAGGAACAGCTCAGCCTAACTGGTTTTGTCGATAAAGGACTTCTTCTGGGGCCTGTGATTGACAATAGTCCACTGCTGTCTCAGCCAATAAGGAGGGAGAGTCTCGGGGCAGCGAAGGCTATCGTGAACATCGCTGGATCGGAGGGAGCTCAGGTAAGGATTGGGGGGGGCTGCACACGCATAATGCATTAATGCATGAAGGTAAAAACTTCAGCCTTCAGAACCACTTTAATATTTATCTTTCATTACTAAAAAAAAAATGCATTACATATGAAATGGAAACATATTGCAATAAACACAGTAAGGTATAAAAGTAAAATGCGTATGTAAAAAAATTACTGCGCTGCCTATGAAAATGAGCTGCCAACACAACAATAAGACTAATTGTGAAAAGTGTATGTGAATGAATGTGTAGCACTAGATATTAATAAAACCTGGGAATGATTCCAGGAAGGTGAATATGCACTCCTATATGCCGCTGGCGTGTGGATCCACAATTCAGGGTAAGAGTACCAAATCCTCCTTACCACTAGTCAGTGTCGGCACAACCCTGGGTGTTGTTGAATTTTTTGAATGTCTGATCTTCAGAATTTGCAAATGCATCAACATTTCATCTAAGATCCTATTGTGATTTTACTTTGATGTCCCATGCATATGGACTTACCATCACATCGTTATCACTTCTTGACACTTCATCTTTGTGGACTGATTATTTTGTCACAGAGGGGGTTATTTACGAAAGGCAAATCCACTTTGCACTACAAGTGCACTGCAAGTGCACTTGAAAGTGCACTTGGAAGTGCAGTCGCTTTAAATCTGAGGGGTAGATCTGAAATGAGGGGATTTTATCATCCAATCATGTGCAAGCTAAAATGCTGTTTTTTATTTTCCTTGCATGCCCCCCTTGGATCTACAGCGACTGCACTTCCAAGTGCACTTTCTGTGCACTTGTAGTGCAAAGTGGATTTGCCTTTAGTAAACAACCCCCATTGTGTCATTTATTTGACCTCTTATTCCTGTGGACTTATCACTTTCTATTATATATATCGTGATTCTTTTTGGTATTTTCAACGTGGATTAAATACTATCTGTCTGTTCTAAACACCACCACATATATGTGCAATTTAGTTAGTATTTTTTTTTTTGTTTAATTCATTTTTATTGAGGAAAGAGGCATACAATGTATATTGTAGCAGATAAAAACCAGTATAAATTATAGAGTAGATCTGAACAGATAGGTCGTATAGGCTTGTAATAACTGGGCGTATCAAAGAAATACACTACGTGTCAACTATAACCTTATCAAGTTTCAAAGTGCACTACTTGAAACGGTATAACAAAAATGACTATACATTCTTCGTATCCAAGGTGCAAACTCTGGCATCCTCTCTGTAAATGGCCTTTGTTAAAGTATACATCTTTAAACGATATAATATGAGTAAAGGAGAAGAAAGAGTAAAGAGTGAGAGAAAAGTAAGGATAGGGGTGAGGGAGATGGGGAGGGGGGGGGGTAGTATCTGCCTCAATCCAAGCTCACCTATGCAATTTTCTTATCTATCAACATGTTACATAGGTGGAGACATAATTTCCGCGTATGCGATAGTGTATTTGAAGTCAAACCAGCAGGAATATATCTTTTTTGCTAGGTCAGATTTATTTCTAAAGGAAGAGTGTCATATCTTCCATGTAGTAAATATTGTCTACATTCATCAACCATTGATGCAGTGTTGGAATGGTCATTTTTTTCCAATATTGAGGGATTAGTGCCTTTGCAGCATTAAGAAGGTGTGGTGTTATTGATTTTTTATAGGGTCCCACCAGTTTACCTGCACAGTGAAATAAAACAGACCACGGTCATTGGGAACCTCCCAACCCTGGATCTCCCTGATCCAGTGCAGGATAGTGAGCCAAAATGGGCGTATCAGTTGACAGAACCACCAAATGTGAGCATATGTTGCTCTTTCACCACAACCTCTCCAACACAAAGGTGATGTTTGTGGGAAGGACTTGTGCCACCTTGTCAATAGTTTGTAGTTTACTTCTGCCATTCTAGAAGCCCCAGATGAAGTGTGAGCCAACATGAGAATGGTGGACCTTTGGATTGTTGACAGTTCTTGTTGTAAATCTTGTTCCCAGTTGCGGATAAAAGTGGGGGCTCTTGTAGAAGCCAGCGTTAGCAAAATGCGGTAAAAGTGGGAGATATGTTTCTCTACAGGTTGGTCTTCGGAAAATGTGGCTTCCAAGGGAGTCAGATCCAAAAAGGATCTCAGGGGTTTCAGGAGAGAGTGTACAAAGGCCGCTAGTTGTCGATGTCTCCACTGATCCATAGTAGAGATGGTGGAATTGTGTAGTAGTGTGGACAGAGGTATTATACCTGAGGAGCTGGTAACTTGGTGTAGTAGGATCTTGGTCCCAAGATTCCAGGCATGGATCCCAGGATCAATATTTCCTGGAGGGAAATAGTTATGTCCAGTCAGAGGTAGTAGGGGAGAGTTATATGGCCATTAATGTCATGCCTTACACAGTGAGTCCCAGGTCATGAGGGAGGAACGTGTTAATGGTGATGTGTCAGAGGACAAATTTCTGTATTTCCTTAGTACCCATATTTGTGTAAAAATATCTGTGCCACTGAGCTCCATTTCTAGGGTTACCCAAAGCTTGGAATCTCTGTGATACTTCCATTCAGAAATTCTATTTAACACGATTGACCGGAAGTATTTCCTAAAGTCAGGTAGGGCTAGGCCCCCTTCCCTCTTGGGTCTAATGAGAAAGGACCTAGAAAGTCTAGGTCTTCTTCTATTCCAGACATATTTACCAATTATAGAGCTTAATATTGTAAAAAAGCCTATTCTATATGGTATCATTTGGAACAGAAACAACACCCTGGGCAGTACATTAATCTTTACGACTCCAATTCTCCCCAACCATGAATGAGCAAGTTGGGACCATTTCTGCAGGTCAGATCTAATTGTGTTCAGAAGGGGCATATAGTTCGTGCTGAATAGTGTGGCCGGATTTGGTGTGAGAAAAATACCTAAATATTTCATTTTTCTCGCCTGCCAACTAAAAGGAAAGGCTTGTTTTAAATGGGGCACAGTTGAAGTGGGAATAGATAGGTTTAGGATTTCTGATTTCGTCATGTTAATTTTGAAATTAGAGATAACATTGTACGTTGAGAATTCTGACAGGAGGTTAGGGAGGGTTATCAGGGTTGTTTTATATAAAACAAAATATCGTCTGCGTACGCAGCGTACTTGTGTTCTGATTTACCTTTGACCTACCCCGTGAATACATGGATTCTGTCTTACTATGAAAAGGAAGTGTTCTAATGATAAGGCAAAAAAAATTGGTGAAAGAGGGCAGCCTTGGCGTGTGCCGTTATGTAGGGTGAAAGGGTCACTTAATGTGCCATTTATGCGTAATTGTGCCATAGGGTGGTTGTATAGCACGGAAATTTGGGATATAAGAGATGTACCAATGCCCAGATGGGTCAGTGTTGCCATGAGAAACTCCCAGTCCACCCTATCAAACACCTTCTCAGCGTCGGTTGAAAGCAGAAGGGTCGACTGGGAGGATCTTCGAACATGTGTCATCAATGAGAGGGTGCGAAGGAAGTTGTCCCTTGCTTCCCTACCCAGGATAAAACCTGTTTGGTCTTTTGAAATCCATTGCGGGATCAGGGGAAGGAGTCTATTTGCGATAGTTTTGGCATATAATTTAGCATCAATATTCAATAACGAAATGGGGCGGTAACTTCCACAGTTACTGGGATCTTTACCGGGTTTGGGGATGACGGTAATATGTGCATGGATAGTCTCGGGTCGGAGGTTACCACTATTAGAGGTCATGTTGTCGTAGTCGGTCAAACGAGGTAATAGTATATCTGCAAAGGATCGATAATAAGCTACCGTAAGTCCATCTGGACCCGGTGCTTTGCCATTAGCTATGGCCTTTAGGGCAATGCTTAGCTCCGAGGTGGTAAGCTCTCCCTCTAGCGAGGCTAGAATATCAGGTTAGAGTCTAGGTAGGTTCTCACATGCTAACTATTCCCTAATGAGTCTCATCTTATCATCTCGATCTGTAATTGAATGTTGGACATGGTACAAGTGTTGATAAACCTCTCGGAATTCCTTAGCTATATGTGGCGTGTCATGTATCATAGTGGCTGAGGAATTTTTAATTTTTGCTATGAAAGAAGCAGATTTCCTTTGCTGCAGGGAATGGGCTAGCAGTCTACTTGGCTTGTTTCCCCATTCATAAAAACTTTGAGCTACTATGCTGGTCTGTTGCTTTTGGTCTATGTGGAAGAGGGATTTCAGTTCTTCTCTCTTCTCAGTCAAGGTGTGAAATATCGTCTGCGACTGTCTAGCTTTATGTTGTTGTTCAAGTAGTTTAATTTCGTTAAGTAATTTAGATTGGCAAAATATACGTTCTCCTTTTTTCCTGGCCCCTAATTCTATTAATTTGCCCCAGATATGGGCCTTGTGAGTCTCCCATAGTGTCCCTGATGAAATGTCAGGATGTGAGTTCTCCTTAAAATAAAGAGATAATTCTTCTATCATTTTTTTATCAATTTCATCAGTGATTAAGTTCCTCATTCAGTTTCCAATTAGTGAATTTAAGGGGTAGGGACAAGATTTTAACAGTGAGCATGAACGGGACATGATCAGATATGGGGGAGGTTTCAATTAAGGATTTCAGTAGTAAGGGTAGATGATGATGGTCAATAAGAAACAGATCTATTCTGGAGTAGGTCTGGTGAACCTGAGAATAATGAGTGAAATCTCGTTCCCGTGGGTGCATAATCCTCCAGGCGTCAACTAACTGGGATTCGTGCAAGTGTTTGCGAATGTATCTTAAGCGTTTATGTGACATGCTAGAACTCCCTCTGGAGGTGTCTAAGACAGCTTCTAGGGGTGTGTTGAATTCACCAGCAAGAAGAATGCACCCATGGGAAAAGTCCCTCAGTTTCTTAAGTGTAGAGGCTATAAAACCTGCCTGGTCACGGTTAGCAAAATATAGAGTCACCAAGGTACAGGGCATACTACCCAGGGTGCCTCTCAGAAACAAAAATCGTCCTGATGGATCACTTAACATGGATTCTAGTGTAAATGCAGTTCCTCTGCGGAACCCAATGGCTACGCCTTTTGCCTTATGTATGTCAGAGAGACTATAATACCACCTGGGGTATTGTTGTGAGTAGAGTTTTACAGAAGTAGTATGTGTAAGGTGGGCCTCCTGCAGAAAGACCACATCTCCCCGCAGGGGGCCCAGCTCTCTATATAAACTGTGCCTCTTTCCAGGGGCATGTAGACCCCTTACATTAAATGAAAGTAAGTTTACCGTAGCCATGGGGACCAAAAGAAGGGATCCGTGAACACTGGTATCTCGGGGAGTTGGACCTGAGGCAGAGGAAAGAGGGGTTAGGGTGAGGAGGGGGAAGAGGATGAGGAATTAGAGAGAGGGAAGGGTGGAAAAAATAAGGAGGAGAGAGAAGCAATTAGTATCACGCAATGAAAAAGGTACAGACCACCGTGGGGGGGGGGTGACTGCAAGTGCACGCATAAATCTGCGGTGCAAAAACAGGATGCACATGAGACCCAGCATCTCCACATCCACCGACCACAAAAAATTTGGAACATAAAGAAGCAAGGCCACACAGCTCCTAGTAAAGGGGGGGTGATGGGCCCTGTGCATCCAGACATGGGTTCCAAGGAAAGTTTGAGCAGTGTCTCGATGCCTCGGCGCTGACACCATGTGTTAGAGCAAAAATTAACCTTAGTAAAATAACACTAAGCATAAAACTCAAGGTCATTACTGAACAACCACCTGTATGAAACTTATAACAAAGAGCAAGAAACCCAAGACATAGCCTACTGTCTTAACTCAGTTAGGAACACAACCATATTAGGTATATGTAGATACGAACTGTCAAGTATATGCGTCCGCCTGATAGACCTAACTCGGAACTATAATGGGTAGGGTATACTTGCTAATAGAGAAGTTCCATCGCCGTCTGATGGGGAGATGATTCTTAGGGCAGCAGGCCCGAGGTTCAGCTTGGATGGGGTGATGTTCTAGGTGCGGAGGTTCGATGTTTGCGATCCACTTTCTGCCATTTTGGTTCAGAGTTATAGGGTAAAGGCGGGATGACATCTTGCCAGCCAGGAAGCTCCGGCGGGGATATGTTCATGCCCATGCAGAATTTCTCCAGGTCCTCTGGAAATCGAAGGACAGCCGTTTTGCCATCTCTGCTTGCTATTAGGGCTGCCGGGAAACCCTCTCTGTAATTGATAGATGCATCAGGCAGCTTCTCCGTGAGGGGACGTAGGGCCCTACGTCTCTCCAGGGTCTCCCTTGCCAGATCTGGAAAGAAGGAGAGAGTTGCACTGTCAAAGTCCAGTGATGCAGCCTCCCTGGCTTTTTTCATGATAAGTTCCAGTTTCAGGGTAATGGTGCACTCTGCATATAACACTGCGCGGAGTGTTGGAAGAAAGATTGCGGGGACGGAGAGCCCTGTGAACTTGATCAATTTTCAGGGGGTTATCTGCAGCTAGGCCTAGGAGGCTATTAAAAATACCTCGGATGGAGGGGAGAAGGTCATCGTCTCTTGTTGCCTCTGGAAGACCTCTAATCCTGATGTTATTGCACCTGTTGCTATTTTCCTGGTCCTCTATTTTGTAGAGGGCCATCCTGTGAGCTATGGCAAGTTGGCAGGTAGGCGTCTGTAGGGTCCTAACAGCGGCCGTGTGACGATCCAAACGTTTTTCAGATTCCTCTATTCTCTCTAGCACTTGAGAGAGGTCAGAGCGCACCGCAGAGACCTCCTTCTTGATAACCCGCTCAAGGCTCAACAGCATAGAGGCCAGATCCGTCTTGGTAGCTAGATCGCTCACCAAGGCCGCGACTCCTGAGTGTCTGTGCGTGCTCTCCTCACCTTCCGATCCGGCCGATGAAGCAGGAGAAGAGCGTCTGAGCTCAGGCCTAGTGCGGGAGGCGGAGCTCGCGCCGGAGTTAACGCCATGAGATGAGCGGCCTAGGCCGTCCATGTCCTCCAAGTCCTGGGGTTCCGTGGATAGGAACCGCTTTATCGAAACTGCTGAGGTGCCTTTTTTAGACAGGGGCTTGCCTGATCTCTTCCTCATCGTTGCTCGGGCAGTAGCGGTGATGATGTGTCGGTAAAAGCTGTTTGTTCTGTGTCGGTGCTGGAGCTCAGGGGAGATGCGTCCGGTCTACAGCATGCCAAAACCACGCCCCCCCATTTGGTATTTTACTTGTATGCATTTATTTTTACCAGTTGTCCGTTAATGTGTTATTAAGATTACTCTTTGTGCCCATATTTGTTTTCCTTTTATGCACAGGTTTGCAATTTTATTTTGATTAATTTACTGTTTAGGAGTGCATATTCACCTTCCTGGAATAATTCCCAGGTTTTATTAATTTCTAGCGCTACACATTCGTAAGATGATAATTCCTACTTTTTTTGTTTGGGTAGGATGGAGGTCGATCTGTCAGAATCTCTGAATCATAACATAATGATGGATCCACCTCCTTCAAACCCAGAGTGCATAAGTAATCTCCCGTAATAACAAATTAACATGTTAAAATTAATATAGCAAAACGTTCGAAATAGCTTCCGAAATACGAATCGATTTGGAACAGCGATTATGTAGGAAATAAACCCGAATATTCAAAACAAATCCGAATATACAAAACAAATTCCGAAAACAAATCATTCTAACATAATGAATATGACAAAATGAAATTATTAACTTTACGAATGCATCCGAAACAAAACAAAACATTTTTTCCATCCTGCACACTCCTAACAGATACACAGGGATGAGAAACTTGCAGCACAGGGGTGCTGAGTTCAAAAGGAAAGTCTGAATGCAGGCTGGAGTGCTCAGTGAATCACAAAGGTGCTGGTATCAAGTTTTTGGCAGGATCACACGGGTATTCTCACAGGTGATGGGATGCGGGTTGCTGGCTGCAACACACAGAGAGTCACATAGGTGAAGGAAGATTGGATGCTTCCTGGATGCACAAGAAGTGCCAGGTGTAAGTATGCTGGCTACAGGGTGGTGTGCACAGAGAATCACAAGAGCTGGGATGCAAGTTGCTGTCTGGAAGACATAGAGAACAAAGGTACTAATTGCACTTTGCGGGCTACAGGTAATCACAGAAGATCGCTGGAGTCAAAAACACTGGGAACATATAGGGGTCACAGAGGACTGCTGGAAACCAGGGTTGCAAACTGTCAGTAAATTTACTGACAGTTTGTAAAAATCTGTGACTTTTACAACTCTCCGTAAATATCAGGAGCGGATAATTTGTCATACTTTGTTAAATTTTGTAAGTGTAAACCAGGCAAATTACTTGTTATGTGTATTGACAATGTTTCCATATCGTGTTTATACTGTTTAAATATTGTCTTTAATAGGATTTCTGTAATTTTCCAGCTTGTCAGTAAAAATGTGCTCCGTCAGTAAATTTTCAACGTTTTGTCAGTAACAAAATGCAACAGGAGGTTGGCAACCCTGCTGGAAACACATTCAGGCTGGGTTCACACTTATGCGAATTTGATGCGAGTTTCCCCGCATCCAATTGGCAGAACAGGAGACTGTGACCGGCTCCCAATAGAGCTGGTTCACACAGCTCCAGGGTGGCTGCAGTCTGAATTCAGGCAAAAATTCAGACATTATTCATTCCTGAAACAGAGAAATGGGATGCACGGGACCCCATGCTGCGAGCCGTGGCTGCAGCCGCAGCTAGTGTGAACCTGGTCTCTGGAAGACAGAAGAGGCTCAGCAGCTAGTTTGTTAAAAGAGAAGTATGGGGATTTTTTTTTCCCATAATCATACTTACCTAGGTGGATACAGCATCAGTCCGATGCTGCATCTGTCCCCTGGCCTCTCTGCACTGAAAACCGAGCCATCGAACACCGCCGATGGCTTGGTTCTATCAGCTCCCTGAGCAGAGAGCTGCTGCCTGTCAATCAGCAGCTCTCCTGCTCTGCTCCTCCACGCTCACTGGAGCGCTGAGCAGTGGAGGGGCGGGGAGCGGCTGTCTCAGCGGCTCGCCGAGAGGCTGGGACAGCCATCAGTCCAGGCACCTGGGGGATCCAGACTTCCAGAGTTGAGATAACGTGGTGCATGGACTGATCTGTGTGACGTCAGCAAAAAGCGGACTTCAGACTGCTCTCTGCTGAAAATGGGTCACAGGAGTGCAAAACAAATTCCACTCCTGTGACCCATAGGAGAAGCCCAGCCAAACAAACTCAGGCCAGACTTCTCCTTTAAAGTGTTCCACCCAAATAGTTGCCAACAGTCCCGATTTTCCCGGGACAATCCCGTTTTTGGGACCCTCGTCCCGATCGGAGGCTGTCCCGCATCGGGATTTCCCCAGGGAAATTCGGGAAGGTTTGCATTTTTCATTTTTTTCCAACAGGCTTCAGTAAAATGGCGGCCGGTCCCGCCGCCGCCACTAGAACGTTCCCCCTTGTTTTCAGTAGAGAGAGGAAGGGGGCTCGATCCATGCAGCCAATGAATCGGCTTCTCCTCTCGCACGGATCGGCCCCTCACCTCTCCACTGAACACACGGCGCCGGCGGCCGCTGTAATGTAATGTGCTGGGGCCTGGGGGCGTTATGGGAGGGGGGTCTGCTGAGGGCTTCTGCATTGATGGAGGGGGGCCTGCATTGATGGAGGGGGGTCTGCACTGAGGGGGCCTGCACTGATGTAGGGGGGCCTGCATTGATGTAGGGGGGCCTGCATTGATGGAGGGGGGTCTGCACTAATGGAGGGGGCCTGCATTGATGGAGGGGGGTCTGCTCTCAGGGGGTCTGCATTGATGGAGGGGGGTCTGCACTGAGGGGGTCTGCACTGATGGGGGTCTGCACTGAGGGGGTCTGCATTGATGGGGGTCTGCACTGATGGGGGTCTGCATTGATGGAGGGGGGTCTGCACTGAGGGGGTCTGCATTGATGGAGGGGGGTCTGCACTAGGGGGGTCTGCACTGAGGGCGTCTGCACTGATGGAGGGGGGTCTGCATTGATGGAGGGGGGGTCTGCACTGAGGGGGTCTGCACTGATGGAGGGGGTCTGCACTGAGGGGGTCTGCACTGATGGAGGGGGTCTGCACTGAGGGGGTCTGCACTGATGGAGGGGGGTCTGCACTGAGGTGGTCTATACTGACTCTGCTGGGGGCACCTGATGCAAGGACGGACTCTGCTGGGGGCACCTGATGCGAAGACGGACTCTGCTGGGGGCACCTGATGCAAGGACGGACTCTGCTGGGGGCACCTGATGCAAGGACGGACTCTGCTGGGGGCACCTGATGCAAGGACGGACTCTGCTGGGGGCACCTGAAGCAAGGACGGACTCTGCCCCGGACCCCTGATGCAAGGACAGACTCTACTGGGGACCCCTGATGCAAGGATGGACTCTGCTAGGGGCACCTGATGCAAGGACAGACTCTGCTGGTGGCACCTGATGCAAGGATGGACTCAGGGATCCTACTGATTCGGCATTATGGTGAGTTGAATGATTTAATTTTATATTACAATGTGATAATAGAAATAATGCGCTTCAATCATCCTGACACCATAACAATCATGGTGCCGGGATGATTGAAACGTTAACACCAGGTGTTTGGAGTATCTTTATCTGCTGATTGTTAAACTTTCTAGAATACACATATTTCTATTGTTGTGTAGATCTGGGGCTGCTGTCCCTTCATTCCTTTTCCCCCCTTTCCCTCTCCATCCCTCATTCATCTCAGACTCTAACCACACCCCCATTTGAGCCCTGTTGCTTTGCCCTGAATGGGTCTTAAAGTGGAGTTCCAGTCATATTTTTGTTAATTAAAAGTCAGCAGCTACAAAAAGTGTGTAGCTGCTGACTTTAAAAAAACAGCCACTCACCTGTCCCACGATCCAGTGGTGCACTCACCCACGCTGTGTTCTCCCCGTGTCCTCTCTCGACGGTGCCGGCATCTCTACTATGGGCACCCGGCACAGCTTATGGCTTCATCGCTGGGTTCCCACTGCACATGCGCGAGCTGCGCTGCACTCTGTGACTGGTTTCCCGAAGTCTTCTAGAACCTGTCCTGTGTCCCAGAAGACTTCGGGAGGGAGAGCTTCCGATCACCTAAGGCGACCGGAATGGAAATGGGAGCAGGTACCTGTCAAAATCGGGTACCTGCTGTTTCACAAACAGGAGCCAGGGAGGAGGCCTTAAAGCGTTCCACTTTTGGGTGGAACTGCGCTTTAAGATGTGTCATGGTTAGGTTACCTTGACCTTCACATAACGTTTAGCCCAATAACATAATCTTCTTTATTATAGCTCATTTTATTTACATCAGGAACATATTAAAAGATCGCTGGAGATCCATGATGTTTTGGAGCATTTTATTAGGAGACAGGAAGTACAATTAGGTTATAAAACCTATTGACGCCAGCTAGACTCAGGTTCATCCCTACATAAACAGACCAGATACAGTGTCCTTAAAAATATTCACCCCCCCTGAGATATTTAATCTTTTTTCATAGAACATTAAATCACAGTGGATTTCATGTTTTTTTTGTTTTGTTTTTTTTTTTTTTTTTACACTGATCAACAGACATTCTTCTATATTAAAGCAAAAACAGATCTTTTAAAAGTGATTTATTGTAAAATTGTAATGAAAAAACCCCCCAAATGTATAGGTATACACCATTTTCAATTCAGTGTTCCATAGATGCATTGTTGGCATCAATTATAGCCTTGAGAGTGTGTGGATTTGTCTCTATCACCTTTGCACATCTGGACACCACAATTATTCCTTATCTCGCTTTGCAAAATTGCTCCAGCTCTGTCAGGGTCCACAGGGATAGTAAGTAAACAGCCATTTTCAATTGCAGGCACAAATTCTCTTATTGGGTTTAGATCTGGATTGACTCAGGACCAAAAAACTAAGCGCTAAACCTCTATTAAGCAAACACCCAATTGAGAAAGGATCATCCTCAAATGTCCCTACTGCTGCTGCTGCAAAAAAAAGAAAAAAAAAAACACTTGGGGTATTGGCATGTCTGGATTGACCCAGCCATTCCAGAACCTTAACATTGTTGTTTTTTAATCCATTCTTGTGAAGCACACACACACGCAAACCATGGCTGTTATATGCATAGTCTTTCCAACCTTAGCCACCGAGATCTGAAACCCCTTCAGGGTGGTCATAGGTCTTTTAGTGGTCTCCATTATCAGCCTTCCACTAATATAAAAGATTAAATAAGCATACACCCCTTTCAACTTAACTTTCAACAATTACAGCCATATGTCTGTGTGGATATGTCTCTCAGTTTTTGCAGATATGGACAACACTCAAGTGGAGTAGTGGGAGTATACTGTCTGTCATCCAGCACATGGATATCCCGGCTGTAAATCACATCGAGTGGAATGGTAGCTGAGTTCTTCTAGCAGCTATGTGTGGAGGTTCTCAGCGGTTCTGTGCAAAGTCTTACCATATTTATCATTGTGAGTAGGTTTTATATTTTAATAAAGTTTGTTGATTACAGAATTATACTATTGGGTTACTTCCTTTTATTATAAACTATCCAAATGAGAACTTTTGGTAAAATGAATATCTCCTAAATGTGCACCGTTTAGGAGATATTTTCTTGTTTGGCAGCCCGTGACGTCACTGGTGCACGTGCTCTGAATAGCATACTTGTGCTGTTCCTTCAGAGTTCTGTGCACCATGGCTCCAGCACGCATCATCTTGACTCGACCATTTAAGCGCCCGAAGCCCACAAACCCAGAAGGAAGACCAGGTGAAGATGGAGGCCCTGTCATCAGTAACCTCGCACCACTGGAGGGCTTTGTTTCAAGGTAAGTCTGTCATAATGTGCTGCATACTAGCACATTATATCCAGTGCCGGACTTTCCATTGGGCATGACTGGGCTCAAGCCCATGGGCCCTGGCCAATAGGGGGCCCCGCGGGCCCCCTCCCGCTTCGAAAGCCGCCGAGAGCGTCCGAAAGCCGCCGAAAGCTGCCGAGAGCCGCCGAGATACACAGGACATCCGGCTCTGTATCTCGGCGGCGCCATTTTTAAACTGAGAGGCTGCAATGACACTGGAGCAAGGCTACACTGACAAGTCTGCAAATGACACTGGGGCACGGCTACACTGACACTGACAAGGCTGCAATGACACTGACAAGGCTGCAGATGGACACTGATAAGGCTGCATTGATGGGAATTTAAATGTAAGTTTTTTTCCTTAAACTTCCCTTCTAAAAGTTTTTTCCCTAAAATTCCCTCCTAAACTTGGGGTGCGTGTTATACGCTGGGGCGTGTTATACACCGATAGATACGGTAATTATCATTTTATCCATTTTTATTGCTTTTATTAATCGTGGACCCAGGACGAATACCAGTACAGTATCCCCCACTTATACGCTTATATATTATCTACTTTTGTGAGTAGCCATTTGGCTGTTTTGTCTTGTCCAATTAAACAGAAGTTCTTTAATACTGCACTGAGTCTGGCGCACCTTGTTCTTTTCTATTTCTGTTTTATAGAGCTGTGCATATGTATAGAAGGTAGGGCCCAAAAGTGACTCAAGCCCAGGGGCCCCCACCACCCTAAGTCCTGTCTTGATTATATCATTACCTTGCAGGAGGAAAACTTTTTTTTTCTAACGTTTACTACCGCTTTAAGAGAATAGAGAGCAACTTGTAAAGACCAGTTTATCATCTAGGAATTGAATGCCTTTAAGGCCAATCTAGAAATAGAAAGGAATGTTAATCTGGTGAGTTTCTGTCTTATGGGTGTTGGTCACTGGAGCACAACATGTGAACATGTTAATTGTGTGAACAATACATTAAGAAGACATTACACCTGAGCACTTTGGAAATAGAAGTTTATTTAAAGCTTAACTCAAAAAACATTCCCCCCTGGGTGATCTATGTACATTGCAAGGATTATAACAACCTTTGTTGCAGATTCCTACCTTTTGTTATTCTGAAGAAATCACTGTTTGTACCTCTGTGCCTCTGTTCTGAGTGGGTCTAATGGGGAGTGGTTTCATAATGATCCATCAGCTGTGCAGCTGGAGAGCTCTAATAAGGAAAGCTGCTGAGCCTGCATCCCTTTAGACGTGTTCCTACTGGGAGTATCTCACCAAAAATGAAATTTTTGTTGCAGGGAATGCCTTCTGACTTCTGGGAAAATTGGTGAGCCAATCACAGAAGCAGGAAATTATGTTTCTGGGGGTGATCAGTACACATTCTGTGTACATAACACCTCCAGGTAGCCATATTCCATTGCATTTTTAGAAAATTAGAGCGGCTGCAGATTGAAAAGGAAAGGTAATTTTTAATAACATTCAATTACAATATGACTTGTGTCAGAATTGTATTATTATTATTATACACTATTTATATAGCGCCAACAGTTTACGCAGCACTTCACAATGTAGAAGTAGGGACAGCACAATTACAGTACAGTGCAATATAGAAGGGACAGGAGGGCCCTGCTCGTAGAGCTTACATTCTAAAGGGAGGGGGTGGTGGTACAAAAGGTAATAGATGCGGGGAATGATTTGATGGGGTTGGCTCGGGGACAGTTGTTAGGTGGGTGTGGGATAGGTTTCCCTGAATAAGTGAGTTTTCAGGGATCTCCTAAAGGTGGACAGGTTAGGGGCTGATCGGATATAGCAGGGCAGGGAGTTCCAGAGGATGGGAGAGGCTCTGTAGAAGTCCTGAAGGCGAGCATGAGAGGAGGTAACAAGGGAGCTAGAGAGCAGGAGGTCCTGGGAGGAGCGGAGTGGAGGGAGTATACGCTATATTATTTTTCTTTATTTTCTATTTTTTTCCCACGAAAGTGGAGTTACCCTTTGGTGAACTTTATTTTCATGTCATATCACATTAACCCGATTGCACAATTTTTTTTTTTTTTTTTTAGCACATAAGCACTTTATAGCATTGGGTTTTATTGGTCATTTTTTTATTTTATTAGTTTTTATTTTACTAAATTCATTGACTTATTTGTTTATATTTTTGCGCATTGTATTATTTTATAGCACTGCTCGTTTTATATATATGCTGTATATATTGCATCATAATCAAGTTATATTGCAGCTGCTGTGTAGTTTGAGAGTTTTTGTAGTCACTTTTTCAAGTGCGGAGTAAGCAAGATATTGATACTGATACGCCACCTTCCAGCTATCATGCTAGGACATTCAAATAACTATTTACACTTGATTGATTAACAGCTGTTCAGATTCAGGCTAAGCACTATTTATGGTTCTGCTGGAAGGTTTGTTATTGAACTTGATTGTGTTCATTACAGGCTGTGGAGATGCATTATATTCTCTAATCTACTTTGTGTATAGCTGTCACGTACCTTACAGCGGAGTCCAAAATGATGGGGGGGCGGCCTCTTGCACGGTCCCGGTCCTAACACCCCTGGAAGTTGGGACAGGAACTGCTAGGGCAACGGGAGGGTACAGGTGCCTGCAGACAGAGGCAGATTAGGCACTCGCCTAAGGCCTCGCGCTCCAAGGGGCCTCGCGGCCCCCTAACCTGCCTAACATGTGTGAAGCAGTGGAGGGAATGTCCCACGGTTGGTCTCCCCACGGGGTACTCGTAGTGCCTGCAACTAGCTTTCCCTGGCCGGGGGCGGACTGACCGCCTGAGCATGGCCCGGAGTCCCAGGATCAGTGGATGGTTCTGGGTACTGCCCTCCCCCAGCTCCTCCTCTTCTGCCGCGCTCCACGGATCTCTACCATGTGCAGAGCACGGATAATGGCCGCAGCTGCAGTGGCAGAAGAGGAACTCCCTGATCTCCTCTCCAGGATGGACGTCACCTGCCAGAGCTGGCGCTGCCGCCTGGTACAGTCATCGAGGAGTCAGTGAGTCTGCAAGAGCGTCAAGGTATTGCATGACACTCAGTCCTGCTCCCGGACCATGACAGTGACACAGCATCCCAAGCAAAGGTGCCACTGCCCCAAAAATTACTGCTGCCAGCCGCCTGTGACCTCACACACACAGAGCACTGACGATATTTATGCTATCTGGCATATGATGTTACCATCATCTCCATCCTCATCATCCCCCTGTGCCTGGCATCTCACCACCTGTCACCATCTTCTCCATCCTCATCATCCCCCTGTGCCTGGCATCCCACATCCCCACCACCTGTCACCATCATCTCCATCCTCATCATCCCCCTGTGCCTGGCATTCCACATCCCCACCGTCTGTCACCATCATCTCCATCCTCATCATCCCCCTGTGCTTGGCATCCCACCACCTGTCACCATCTTCTCCATCCTCATCATCTCCCTGTGCCTGGCATCCTACATCCCCACCGCCTGTCACCATCATCTCCATCCTCATCATCCCCCTGTGCCTGGCATCCCACATCCCCACCATCTCCATCCTCATCATCCACCTGTGCCTGGCATCCCACATCCCCACCACCTGTCACCATCATCTCCATCCTCATCATCCCCCTGTGCCTGGCTTCCCACATCCCCACCATCTCCATCCTCATCATCCCCCTGTGCCTGGCATCCCACATCCCCACCGCCTGTCACCATCATCTCCATCCTCATCATCCCCCTGTGCCTGGCATCCTACCACCTGTCTCCATCTTCTCCATCCTCATCATCTCCCTGTGCCTGGCATCCCACATCCCCACCGCCTGTCACCATCATCTCCATCCTCATCATCCTCCTGTGCCTGGCATCCCACATCCCTACCGCCTGTCACCATCATCTCCATCCTCATCATCCCCCTGTGCCTGGCATCCCACATCCCCACCACCTGTCACCATCATCTCCATCCTCATCATCCCCCTGTGCCTGGCATCCCACATCCCCACCGCCTGTCACCATCATCTCCATCCTCATCATCCCCCTGTGCCTGGCATCCCACCGCCTGTCACCATCATCTCCATCCTCATCATCCCCCTGTGCCTGGAATCCCACCACCTGTAAACATAATTTCCATCCTCATCATCCCCCTGTGCCTGACATCCCACATCCCCTCCGCCTGTCACCATCATCTCCATCCTCATCATCCCCCTGTGCCTGGCATCCCATATCCCCACCGCCTGTCACCATCATCTCCATCCTCATCATCCCCCTGTGCCTGGAATCCCACCACCTGTCAACATCATCTCCATCCTCATCATCCCACCACCTGTCACCATCTTCTCCATCCTCATCATCCCCCTGTGCCTGGCATCCCACCGCCTGTCACCATCTTCTCCATCCTCATCGTCCCCCTGTGCCTGGCATTCCACCACCTGTCACCATCTTCTCCATCCTCATCTTCCCACTGTGCCTGGCATCCCACCACCTGTCACCATCTTCTCCATCCTCATCTTCTCACTGTGCCTGGCATCCCACCACCTGTCACCATCTTCTCCATCCTCATCTTCCCACTGTGCCTGGCATCCCACCGCCTGTCACCATCTTCTCCATCCTCATCTTCCCACTGTTCCTGGCATTCCACCACCTGTCACCATCTTCTCCATCCTCATCTTCCCCCTGTGCCTGGCATCCCACCACCTGTCACCATCTTCTCCATCCTCATCATCCCCCTGTGCCTGGCATCCCACCACCTGTCACCATCATCATCATCTCCCTGTGCCTGGTATCCCACCATCTGTCATCATCATCTCCCTGTGCCCGGCATCTCACTGCCTGTCACCGTCATCTCCATCATCCCCCTGTGCCTGGCATCCCACCGCCTGTCACCATAATCGCCATCCTCATCATCCCCCTGTGCCTGGCATCCCACCGTCAGTCACCATCATCTCCATCCTCATCACCCTCCCTGTTCCTGGCATCCCACCACCCCATCGCCTGTCACCATTATCTCCCTGTGCCTGGCATCCCGCCTGTCACCATCATCTCCATCCTCATCATAAACCCCCTGTGCCTGGCATCCTACCACCCCACCCCTGTAATTAACATTCCCATCATCCCCCTGTACACCACCTCTAGCATCCTACCACCCTACCCCCATCATCATCCTTATCTTCATCCCCTCTGTACTACACTGCCAGCTTCCTACAACTCCACTCACTGTCATCATCCCCCTCTGCTGACATCCTACCACCCCACTCAATGTCATTAACATCACCATCATCCCTCTCTACCCCACCTCTGTGTCAGAGTATCTAATTGACCAGACTGTGTGGACTGCACAGAGGAGACCAGAAACACATGTAAGTGAAATGGTGTTTATTAACAAGTGATAAGTAAAAGGAAAACAGTGCAAACCCTCACAACAACCCACTACAAACAACAATATATATATATATAAGTAAATGGAGATACCGTAATCGTAAACAAGCCAAGCCAAGGTCATACACAGGGAAGTCAGCAGATGGGGTACAGGGCAAGGATACAAGGGAGCCGGGAACAGAAGGGACAGGACTAGGAAGGCCTCAGGATAGGGATAGGATCAGATCAGGACAAGGCAGATAGCAGGCTTCAAGGTCAAACAGGCAGCAACGGTCAGAACGCAGAGAGAGAGAGAGAGATACCAAGGCAAGCCTATGAGGGCTTGCCGGGTATTTATAAGGCTGTGGTGATTGACCTCATGTCACAGCTGAGCGCAGTGTGTGTTGTTTGCTCCACACTGCCAGAGTGCACCCGCTGGTTGACACCGGTACTACGGCCCAAGGATGCAACAGTGCCACCAGCAGGAAAGACCTCTTACTGCAGGTCCTAGGTGTTGGGAGACACCTGCTGATGGACACTGGTACTGCGATCCAAGGGACCGATAGCGCCACCAACGGGTAAACCCTCTCATGACAGTACCCCCCCCTAAAGGAGCGGCCTCCGGACGCTCCAACAAGGTGCATCTGTCCAAAGTTCATGGCCTCCAACCGAACAGATGAGGGCACATCAGGCCGGGCATCGGGTACATCAACCTGGAGAGTGGGTACTGCTGGCATGTCAGAGTCATTAAGCTGGGCAGCAGACGACAGGAACCACTTGAGCTGGGCAGCAGACGGCAGGAACCACTTGAGCTGGGCAGCAGACGGCAGGAACCACTTGAGCTGGGCAGCAGACGGCAGGAACCACTTGAGCTGGGCAGCAGACGGCAGGAACCACTTGAGCTGGGCAGCAGACGGCAGGAACCACTTGAGCTGGGCAGCAGACGGCAGGAACCACTTGAGCTGGGCAGCAAACGGCAGGAACCACTTGAGCTGGGCAGCAGACGACAGGAAACACTTGAGCTGGGCAGCAGACGACAGGAAACACTTGAGCTGGGCAGCAGACGACAGGAAACACTTGAGCTGGGCAGCAGACGACAGGAAACACTTGAGCTGGGCAGCAGACGACAGGAAACACTTGAGCTGGGCAGCAGACGACAGGAAACACTTGAGCTGGGCAGCAGACGACAGGAAACACTTGAGCTGGGCAGCAGACGACAGGAACCACTTGAGCTGGGCAGCAGACGACAGGAACCACTTGAGCTGGGCAGCAGACGACAGGAACCACTTGAGCTGGGCAGCAGACGACAGGAACCACTTGAGCTGGGCAGCAGACGACAGGAACCACTTGAGCTGGGCAGCAGACGACAGGAACCACTTGAGCTGGGCAGCAGACGGCAGGAACCACTTGAGCTGGGCAGCAAACGACAGGAACCACTTGAGCTGGGCAGCAGACGACAGGAACCACTTGAGCTGGGCAGCAGACGACAGGAACCACTTGAGCTGGGCAGCAGACGACAGGAACCACTTGAGCTGGGCAGCAGACGACAGGAACCACTTGAGCTGGGCAGCAGACGACAGGAACCACTTGAGCTGGGCAGCAGACGACAGGAACCACTTGAGCTGGGCAGCAGACGACAGGAACCACTTGAGCTGGGCAGCAGACGACAGGAACCACTTGAGCTGGGCAGCAGATGACAGAAACCACTTGAGCTGGGCAGCAGACGGCAGGAACCACTTGAGCTGGGCAGCAGACGGCAGGAACCACTTGAGCTGGGCAGCAGACGACAGGAACCACTTGAGCTGGAGGGCAGACACCCGAACATCAGGCTGGAGGGCTGGAACATCAGACTGGAAAGCTGGAACATCCGACTTGGAAGCTGGCACATCAGACTGAGAAGCTGGCACATCAGACTGAGAAGCAATCTTCGAGACATCAGGCTGGAAGGCAAGCTGCAAGACATCAGGCTGGGAAGCTGGTACCGCAAACTGGGAAGCTGGCACATCAATCTGGGAAGCTGGCACATCAATCTGGGAAGCTGGCACATCAATCTGGGAAGCTGGCACATCAATCTGGGAAGCTGGCACATCAATCTGGGAAGCTGGCACATCAGACTGGGAAGCTGGCACATCAGACTGGTAGGTAGGCATCAAGACATCAGGCTGGAAGACAAGCTGCAAGGCATCAGGCTGGGAAGCTGGCACATCAATCTGGGAAGCTGGTACATCAATCTGGGAAGCTGGCACATCAATCTGGGAAGCTGGCACATCAATCTGGGAAGCTGGCACATCAGACTGGGAAGCTGGCACATCAGACTGGGAAGCTGGCACATCAGACTGGGAAGCTGGCACATCAGACTGGTAGGTAGGCATCAAGACATCAGGCTGGAAGACAAGCTGCAAGGCATCAGGCTGGGAAGCTGGTACAGCAAACTGGGAAGCTGGCACATCAATCTGGGAAGCTGGCACATCAATCTGGGAAGCTGGCACATCAATCTGGGAAGCTGGCACATCAGACTGGTAGGTAGGCATCAAGACATCGGGCTGGAAGGCAAGCTGCAAGACATCCGGCTGGAAGGCAGGGACATCGAGCTGGAAGGCCGGCATCGGGACGACAGACTGGGAGGCAGGCACATCAGACTGTAAAGCTGGAACATCAGACTGCAAAGCTGGAACATCAGACTGCAAAGCTGGAACATCAGACTGCAAAGCTGGAACATCAGACTGCAAAGCTGGAACATCAGACTGCAAAGCTGGAACATCAGACTGCAAAGCTGGAACATCAGACTGCAAAGCTGGAACATCAGACTGCAAAGCTGGAACTTCAGACTGCAAAGCTGGAACTTCAGACTGCAAAGCTGGAACTTCAGACTGCAAAGCTGGAACATCAGACTGCAAAGCTGGAACATCAGACTGCAAAGCTGGAACATCAGACTGCAAAGCTGGAACATCAGACTGGAAGGCTGGAACATCAGACTGGAAGGCTGGAACATCAGACTGCAAAGCTGGAACTTCAGACTGCAAAGCTGGAACTTCAGACTGCAAAGCTGGAACTTCAGACTGCAAAGCTTGAACTTCAGACTGCAAAGCTTGAACTTCAGACTGCAAAGCTTGAACTTCAGACTGCAAAGCTTGAACTTCAGACTGCAAAGCTTGAACTTCAGACTGCAAAGCTGGAACGTCAGACTGCAAAGCTGGAACGTCAGACTGGAAAGCTGGAACGTCAGACTGGAAAGCTGGAACGTCAGACTGGAAAGCTGGAACGTCAGACTGGAAAGCTGGAACGTCAGACTGGAAAGCTGGAACGTCAGACTGGAAGGCTGGAACGTCAGACTGGAAGGCTGGAACGTCAGACTGGAAGGCTGGAACGTCAGACTGGAAGGCTGGAACGTCAGACTGCAAAGCTGGAACGTCAGACTGCAAAGCTGGAACATCAGACTGCAAAGCTGGAACATCAGACTGCAAAGCTGGAACATCAGACTGCAAAGTGGGAGCAGGTTGGGTTACTGGCAAGATGGTGTGGGTCGGGAAGAATTTTTGTTTCCTTTTTGGTTTAGCCCGTGCAATTTTGTATGTAGGTGCAGGGCTGTAAGAAAAGAAAGTAGCTGGGCAGAAGGAAGACCAAGGAACTGTAGCTAGAGAGGGGTTTTGTGGGACTGTTACAGGTGGAGGAGAAAAGACAGGTGAATTGAAGGCAGGATAGGTGCGACACTTGGAGACTGGGTGGTAGTATTGGGTAGGGAGCTGATTAAACTGGGTTGTAGCTGAGGTTGCCATAGGTGACGGGGAGATAGATTTTTTGGAAGGTAGATGATTAATGGCAGGGCTGGAATATTGTGGTTTAGCTAAAGACAGGAGATCTGACCATGCCTGCAGCAAAGGTTGAACAAACGCTGATTTACACACAGCCTGACTAACCAAAGATTGTACTGAATAAATGCAATCGGATAACACCTGCTGGGAACAAGCGGAATAATGTTCATCAAAGGAAGCCGGATCATCCTCTAACAACCATAACAGGGATTCAACCTGGTCACAACTGAAAGGAGGGGAGAAATCGTCACTACCCTCGGGAATGCATGACAAAGCTGACTTTGTACATAATTGGATCAAAGGCTGAACATCCTCAAATAACATATGACCTCGATCTACAAGTAAATGGGCGGTTTGAATCGTTTCCAGCAGTTGGTCTCGGGTCCAATCTTTAAGAGTCTGACAACAATATTCATTATCCTCTGCCGCCAGCAGAGAATAATAGACAATTTCATCAAAGTCCATCTTGCGCGCCCACCGTAACAGGACGGTTTCTCAGTGCAGCCACGTCTGGTCAGGGATGGCCTTGGTATACTGTCAGAGTATCTAATTGACCAGACTGTGTGGACTGCACAGAGGAGACCAGAAACACATGTAAGTGAAATGGTGTTTATTAACAAGTGATAAGTAAAAGGAAAACAGTGCAAACCCTCACAACAACCCACTACAAACAACAATATATATATATATAAGTAAATGGAGATACCGTAATCGTAAACAAGCCAAGCCAAGGTCATACACAGGGAAGTCAGCAGATGGGGTACAGGGCAAGGATACAAGGGAGCCGGGAACAGAAGGGACAGGACTAGGAAGGCCTCAGGATAGGGATAGGATCAGATCAGGACAAGGCAGATAGCAGGCTTCAAGGTCAAACAGGCAGCAACGGTCAGAACGCAGAGAGAGAGAGAGAGATACCAAGGCAAGCCTATGAGGGCTTGCCGGGTATTTATAAGGCTGTGGTGATTGACCTCATGTCACAGCTGAGCGCAGTGTGTGTTGTTTGCTCCACACTGCCAGAGTGCACCCGCTGGTTGACACCGGTACTACGGCCCAAGGATGCAACAGTGCCACCAGCAGGAAAGACCTCTTACTGCAGGTCCTAGGTGTTGGGAGACACCTGCTGATGGACACTGGTACTGCGATCCAAGGGACCGATAGCGCCACCAACGGGTAAACCCTCTCATGACACTCTGGCATCCTACCACCCTGCCTCCAGTCATTATCATCCTCACCCCACCTCTGGCATCTTATCACCTTACCCCCAGTTATTATAGGGGAGATATGATCTCTACCTCTCACACTAATGCTGCCACCATCACCCCAAACTGCATCCAACCAACTGTACCCTTGCATCACACACCACAATACTGCCCTGCAACCCAATGAGAGGTAATGATGTGCTGTAACCTCTAGCAGCCAATCTGTAAGCAGTAATAATGTGCAGTAACCTCTAGCAACCACTCAGTAAGTGGTAATAATCTGCAGTAACCTCTAGCAACTGATGACTGAGCGGTAATGAGGTGTAGTAACCTCTAGCAACCAATCAACGAGTGGTAATATTGTGCAGTAACCTCTAGCAACCAATCAGTGAGAGGGTAATATATATATGTTTAATGATATTTGATTAAATCTCTGGTAAGAGTCATCATATACAGAGTCGCACACCTGAGTTGCCTTTCGTTTGTTTACACTGAAGTACAGAGTTCATCATCAAGATTTTGCTATTGTGGACTTTATTACACATATATGTTTATACACTAACCCTTCTCATCTAAGGGAAGACACGCTTTTATTGTATTACTTTATGGACACTTTGAATGATTTATTGAGGTTTTGATTTTCCTTATTTTGTCACCTGTGACAAAATAAGGGGTTGATGCAGGTAGCAGAGGCAGACAAAGATGCAGGGATAATCCGAGAGAATGGTCAAGAGGAAGCCGGGTGTTCAGAATCAGGATCAATCAGGCAAGACAGCAACGGGTACACAGGAACAAGATGAAGACAATCCAGCGCTGACACCAGGTAAGCTCTTCCTTTAAATAGGGCGCCGTGCGCCATGATTCATTGGCATGTGCGGTTGTGCACGTACTCCTGCTCGTGTAAGTGTGCCAGTGCGCATGCTTGGTCCGGGACTCGTTCGTTCTTGCCTACGCACGTTCGTATTGGAGGAACGAAGATTGACGGCTGGCGTACGGGAATGAACGTGTGAGAAGTGAGAAGCTGGACAATCTGAACCTGCCAATGGGTGTAACAACAACTAATTGGGAGGGAAAGCAACCAACATGGTTAACAAGTATAGGGAACAAGACCACGGTAGATGTTTACCAGGTATCAGACTTGGGAAAAAGTCCCTGAAAAACAAGGCCAGCCAGCTAGAAAGAAACGCTTTAAGCCCCTACTTGCCTGACCCCATAAGGGCAGAAAAACGAGAACTCCCACAACTTTCACGCACCTTGCCAAATTAAAGGGGTTGTAAGCCCCCCAGAGCCCCTGTTTTACTTACCTGTACCCCCTCTATCTCTTCCCGGGGGGTGAGGCCAAGTCTGGCATTAATGTCTATGGATGCAAATTCTGGACTCGGGAGCGCGCCTGCAAGGTAACCCCCTCGGGAGATCGCTTCTCCTAGGGGGTTATCTGATGTGGGGAGGATCCGCGAGAGCCGCCGCAGCACCCCAGAAGAGGATGTTTGGGGGCCACTCTGTGCAAAACGAACTGCACAGTGGAGGTAAGTATGATATGTTTGTTATTTTAAACAAATAAAAAACAAACCTTTAGTATCACTTTAAGAAACCTGGATTCATTATAACCACAACCTGCAGGGGGAGCCCCAAACCCAGAATTTGATTCCAAAGTCAGTATGCCCTAAGGGGTAGGAAGCTTCCCAACAGGGGTAGGCAAGAGAGGAAGATTAGAACCTAACCATGAATTGGTGAAATGGGTTACCACACCAATGGAGCTGAGGACAAGCTAGGCACACTTACCAGTTGCGCAAAAAGTACTTCTTGGGTGAGCACCAAGAGGAACCCTGTTAAAATATATATATTATCTAACCTTGAATGCAAGAATCAAAGGGCTAAGAATGCTACAGACTCCCAAAATCCATCAAAGCTGAAGAATCAGGCACAAAGGACAGGAGTCTTATCAGGGCAGCAAAGAATTTTTTTAGAACAGAAGACTGTGCCAGAAAGGCCTCCTTCTGGAAATTGCAGATCAGGCAATAGAGAAGAGCTGAAACCCTGCTGGACAGGTCTCATGAAGTACTCAAGGCATTTCCTGATCCTGATGGAGGATACCTGCAGCAGAAGGTGAGTCTGTTCCACCTGTAGACAGCCCAGGGAGAGACAGGGCCTCTGCTGTTATACTACACCTCCAGCGTAGGGTTTGCGATGCACCTTACTGCAAGAACCTCACTCTCATGTCCAGAAGCTACCCACTGGTAAGAACTGACTTCCAGGGGATGGCCCTTATCCTAGCATTCTCAGCAGCCCTAACATCCACCTGGTAAACCTTGGTAAAAATGTGAACCGAAGACCAGATAACGGCCTTAGAAGCTTGGTGGTAAAAAAGAACAGGATGCACCCACACTCCTGGTAGAATGCACTTTTACTAGAAAGGGAGGAACCCTTCCTTTTAATCCATAAGCTTGAAAAATAAGCTGGGTATTGTGACGGGAGTCACTTTGGGCGGGCGGCCCATGGAACCCAGAATCCCTTGGAGAGGTTGGGAAACCCTTGTTTCAGCTCCCCATGCACCTCCTATATCTAAGTCACCCTGTGTATATTGGGGGCACAGGGTGACTGAGAAAATTATGGAACATTGTAAGAGTTTTGTAGACTGTTGCCATGCCATCTGCAATCCCTGATTAATCAAAGCATTGTTTAGATATGGATTTCATGGTCTTTAGTGTAGGAGCTGGTCTGTCAGGAAAAGCCTTCTCGCAAGCATTCCAGCAATAGGAAGATTAAAAGAGTGCCTGTGCACAGAAGCGCCATCCGGCGCACGCACATGCACAATAGCGGCACACGGGCACGCGCAGGAGCACACGCGCTCCCTATGACAGCACGTGGTGCCAAAGATGTGCTATAAAAAGGGGACAGTTCCATTGCTGCTTTGCTGTCCGGTCTACAGCGTTCCTGAAGACCCCTGCCGCCTTGTTACCTGTGTTCTGTACTTGCAACCTGTTACCTGTTGGACTGTTCTTGACTACCCTGTTTGCTGCCTGCCCTGATCTCGGCTTTGGACTTTGACTACTCTCCTGGATTACCCTTCTGTACCTGATCTGCCCGCTGCTGGACTATAAGACACCTCCCTACTGTGTACATCCTGCTGCTGGACTACAAGACACCTCCCTGCTGTCTGCATCCTGCTGCTGGACTACAAGTCACCTCCCTGCTGTCTGCATCCTGCTGCTGGACTACAGGACACCTCCCAGCTGACTACAGGATCCAGCCCTCTGCTCCAGCTTTCCAGTCAGGCACTTGAGCCCCTTCGCACTCTTGAGCCCCTGTCATTACTACCAGGGGTTCCCGAGTCGGAGGTATACGAGAAGCCGTTCCCTGCATTCCGGGCTCTACCTACCAGGTACGTGACACGGTCCATCTGCTTCTGGGGGCTCCTGTTATTGTGTGAAGGTGTTCTGTGTTTATACTTATGATAATGTGTATTGTGTCTTCTGAGCTAGAATACGGCAAGTCTAACCTGAAAGGTCAGACCTGAGTCACCTAGGCTGGTTAAATGACTAGTTAATTAGCTCATGTTAATTTATGTTTCTGGTTCCAGTTTGTATTGTTAGGGTAATATGATCAGGAGGGGGTACTTCCTTCTCAAGTGTATAAAAGCTGGTCCATCTGCTGCTGGGGGCTCCTGTTATTGTGTGAAGGTGTTCTGTGTTTATACTTATGATAATGTGCATTGTGTCTTCTGAGCTAGAATACGGCAAGTCTAACCTGAAAGGTCAGACCCGAGTCACCTAGGCTGGTTAAATGACTAGTTAATTAGCTCATATTAATTTATGTTTCTGGTTCCAGTTTGTATTGTTAGGGTAATATGATCAGGAGGGGGGAATTCCTTCTCAAGTGTATAAAAGCCTGTATTCTTGTTCAAATAAACTGTTCCAGTTTTGCAGCCAAACGAGTCCTGCCTAGTTCTTGGTTGTAATATGCTGGTATAATATATAATATCTATATTCAGACTGGGGGAAGTGGTATATGAAGGAAGCACTCAAGCGGAGTGTGGGATGCTCCATTCCTTTGGCGGCAAGCAGTGGGATGCTTCCTGCAGTCTGGAACATCCAAACCTCCACCTGGATCCAAGGTCTGGATAGCAGGAGAGGAGAGGTACAGGTACCAGCCACCATGGAAGAGGAATTCGGAAGGAGGTTGCAAGAGATGTGGATACAGCACAGCGGACCAGTGTCAGAGCAGGTCCTGCTGGGATGGTATGATTCTGTCCGCTGGGAACTCTGGAAGGAAGCGCTAGCCTGTGAGCACCGACACCAGGGTAAAATTCTCTCCTCCTTCCAGGAAAGGTACTGGTCGCAGTACGAAGTGCGAATGGTGTTTTTGGGGAGACAACCACACAAGGAATGGAAAGCTGAGTTAACCAGGCGGAGATGCGGTTGGATGAGAGCTACAGAGCCCTCCGCTGGTATGTAGCCCAAGTGTGCCTATGGACAGTGGAAGACACCCCAACAGAAGGCTTTGGCTACGGCAGCCTGGGGCTGTTATTAGAGAGGCTGTTCGAAGATCCTGACTTTGGGAGCAATTTGAAGTGGCGTTTGGAAGAAATCTTGGAATACAGAGAATGGATGCTGAATGTCTCAGAAGTTCCCTGGGCACTGGAAGCTTTGGAGTTTCTAGCCAATCAGGAATGGGAGCTAGAGATCGCCTACAGGTGGCTGCTAGATTCTGCTCAGCAGCAGGTCTGGGCTCCCTGTGCCTGGGACCTCCAGAAGTACCAGCCAACAGTCCTGAAATCCTGGCTAAAGAGTCGGCATTGTGGCAGAGTAACAGTGTGCTTTGCCCATCTCTCCCCGCAGCTATGGATGCGGAGGTCTTATGGCAGATGCAGCAAGTGTTGACTGACCTAGACGATACTGTTTAGGCACAGGACGAGCTTGGATGGAGGAATGCGTCTGTCCAGCAGCTGGGTAAAGGTACGGGAGATGGAGCATCGGGCTCAGTGTTCCCATTTGCAGTTCCAGAGCTCGGGAGAAGCCATCCTCATTTCCCAGCCACAGATAATGAAATGTATGGATTTCATTGACTTTTCATCAGAGGATGTTATGGATTACAAATCACCTGCCAAAGTATTGGCACTGGGCCCCAGTGCCACCAACCCATGTCCTGGATTTTCAGCAATTACAGAGACTAGTGATTTAATTGACTTTTCTGCTGAGGAAGAACAACCAGATGAGCCTCCAGCAGAAGAGCGGGTATCAGGGCAGAGCATCACTGAGCTCTGCCCAGCACCAAAAGCATCTTTAGACTTCCTGAAAAAGAGGCAGCCGGCCTTTGCCCCACAACACTGACAGGGACATGGAATTTCCTGCCAGCAGTATCTGTGGAGTTAAACAAAACTTCTCCAGCTGAAGGGCTGGCAACCGGACAGAGGGTCCAAGACCTCTGCCCCACACCTGCCGCAGTTCCCAATGCCCGGGGTGAGGAGATGGTCACTTCCCAGCAGCAGATCAGGATCCAGGGGGAGGAGGGAGAGAAGGTTGTCATCCTCCCTTCCCAACAGAAAGACAGAGTGGAGGAAATTGTCTTCCCTCCCCAGCAAGGATCCATGCACTTGGGAGATAGTGACAGAGAAATGTCATCCCAGCAGCCAGATGAGGGAACGGGAGGTAAAGCAGCCGGCTCAATTCCCAATGGCAGCTACACAGTTTGGGAGAGAAGGCAGTCATCCTTCCTCCCCAGTGGCAGATCCACAGTCTGGGAGTGGAGGAAGCCAGCCTCCCTCCTCAACAGTTAGCCAGAGCGGATGATGTGGGGTCCCCAGCAGAAGCGCTGGCAACAGGGCAGAGTGCTGCTGGCCTCTGCCCTCAACTAACAAAGGATGGATTTCCTGTGAAAGTGGAAGGGACTACGGTCTCCACTTGTATACTCCAGGGATGCTGAGCAGTTGGCCCAGATCCCCAACAGCAAGACGGAGTGAGCCCAGCCACCCTGTCTTCTCTCCAGCGGCTGAAGGGAGTCCAGGGGGAAGGAGCAGTCCACACTTCCCCCAGCAGCAGGTATGTTCTACGAGAGAGGCTATTGTTGCTGCTGTTTGGAACAATTTGTTTGGGGTACTCTGTGGGTACAGGCATTGGGAGACTGGAACTACAGACTAACTTCGGAGTCAACCCATCTGGGGTCTCCTTCTGTGTTAGCCTGCTGCTGAGAGGGAAGAGATGTGACAGGAGTCACTTTGGGGCGGGGCATGGAACCCAGAATCCCTTGGAGAGGTTGGGAAACCCTTGTTTCAGCTCCCCATGCACCTCCTATATCCAACTTACCCTGTGTCTTTTAGGGGCACAGGGTGACTGAGAAAATGATGGGACATTGTAAGAGTTTTGTAGACTGTTGCCATGCCATTTGCAATCCCTGATTAATCAAAGCATTGCTTAGATATGGCTTTCATGGTCTTCAATGTGGGAGCCGGTCCGTCTGCTACTGGGGGCTCCTGCTATTGTGTGAAGGTGTTCTGTGTTTATACTTATGATAATGTATATTGTGTCTTCTGAGCTAGAAGATGACAAGTCTGACCTAAAAGGTCAGACCTCTGAGTCACCTAGGCTGGTTAAATGACTAGTTAATTAGCTCATGCTAATTTATGTTTCTGGTTATATTTTGTATTGTTAGGGTAATATGATCAGGAGGGGGAACTTCCTTCTCAAGTGTATAAAAGCCTTAATTCTTGTTCAAACAAACTGTTCCAGCTTTGCAGGCCAAAGGAGTCCTGCCTAGTTCTTGGTTGTAATATGCGGCTATAATATCTAATATCTATATTCAGACTGGAGGAAGTGGTATATGACGGAAGCACTCAAGCGGAGTGTGGGACGTTCCGTTACAGGTATAAGGGGGGTTTTGGGACTTTAAATAAGGGCCCATGACATTCTATAGCCATACGCCTCCATCCCTGAATCTGAAATTTAAAAGGAAAAGGTTTGGGACTTTGAATGATGGAGGTGACACATAGCTGGTAAAGTGGTCAAATGTATTTCTTTCTCTTCTGAGGACACTGCACACCAAACCCAGATTATGTTGCTAACATGTGGGAACACCGGAATTCCACTAAAGCTGTCACCTTTATTTATAACTACTATGGCATGGAGCCTTATATCCCTCTGGGGGTTTGCACGTGTGTACATTAGTTTTCCACAGGCCACTACCACAGCTCCTGTGACAGACACATCCCTGGCAGCCCTCAATTTGCAACACCACATGCTGAATTTGGAGCTTAGATTTTTTTTATGACCTTTCTGCAATCATTAAGGATTTTAATATATATTTTATGATATAGATTACAAGTCAGCCAACAACAATTATACTTTATACTGTAATGTGTTATTCATGACATCTGTGTATATATATATATATATATATATATATATATATATATATATATATATATATATATATATAAATTATAATGTGATAATATGCCATCATGATATCTGTATGTATATGAAAGAATAAATGCTCCATCATGCATTTGACGACTTTATCAGCTGTGTGTCACATGCTTCATTCAAAGTCCCAAACCTTTTCCTTTTAAACTTGAAAAATAATCTGTATAATCCAATGGGATAAGGTGGACTTCGCAGCTGCCTATTTTTTAGGACCCTCGGGAAGCACAAAGTGGGAATCTGAATGCCTAATCGCTGCAGTTGACTTGAAGTAAGTTCAGATAGCATGGACCACATCCAAAGTATGGAGAACCTTGTCCTCTGGTGAAAGAAGCCTGAGACAAAACGAAGGCAGGACTATGTCTTGTTTAAGATAAAAAAAAAGCCGAGACAACTTTCCTCAAGAAAGACAACTGAGGTCCAAGCACCGCCTTGTCATCATGGTAGAGTACTAGAACTGGCTCTTTACATGAAAGAGACACCAACTCCAAGACCCTACATGAGAAGAAGTAATGGCTACCAGGAAAACAACCTTTTTTGTCAAAAAGCACCAAGGGAAGGTCTCAGATAGGCACAAATGGAGATTTCTGTAATAGATTGAGATCCCATGGTCTCAAGGGCAGCCGGGACAATCTGTGTGACACCCTGCAAAAAGGGACGAACCAAACCAAAGAATGAGAAGCAATTGGCCCCTGGAAATAGGCCACCAATGCCATTATCTGAACCTTGATTGTGCTTAAGGCCAGATGCATCTCAATTCCTGTCTGAAGAAAGGCCAGAATATGGTGCACTACATTTTTGAGGATGAAAATGTTTTTCATTGCACTAGGATATATGATTTATAGGTCCTGTAATAGATCTTCTGTGAAGTTGCCTTCCTAGCTTTTAAAAATGTAGGAATAACCAAATTCAAAACTCCTCTGTCCCTTAAGACTCTGGCTTTAATAGACATGGTGTTAAAGCCAGTGACCGTAAAGAAGGTTGGAAGATCAGAGCATCCACCACAAATGTCTGAGCATCCTTGGTCCTGGAAACAAAACTGTCCAGTTTTGTATTGAACCTGGACAGCAGAAGATCCACATCTGGCGTGCCCTATCGCTGACAAAGCTCCTTAAATACTTCTCGATAAGGAGCCAATTCCCCCAGCGACAACTGTTGTCAACTGATGACTTCCGCCTGAGAATTTTCCAGCCCTGAAATATGAACCACACATTAGGGCAGAAACGTAAAGCTCCACCTAGGCAAGGCTGAGATCCACTTTTTCCTGGGCCGCTTGACTTTTTGTGACGCCTTGATGATTTATGTAAGAAACGGCCATGGTGTGTCAGACTGGACTCTGATAAGAAGGCTCTGTAGCTGTTTTGCATGAAGCAAGAGAGCAAAACAGATTGCCCTCAGTTCCAGACAAATTTACCTGAACTGCCAGGATACCCAGCACTCCACCCCAACCCATCAGGCTGGCGTCTGTCATAATTACTTTCCAAGAGATGGGGAGAAAGGATCTTCTTGTCTCCAACAGAGTTAAAGACATCCACCAATACAGAGACTGGAGGTAGGTAAGGACCATGGGGAATCCAAGGACAGTGTCCTTCTGTCCTATTTCAGGAGAACATTACTCTGCAGAGACCTGGAATGAAACTGAGCAAAGGGGATGCTCCCCCTTTGAAGGAGGTAATCATCTTTCCCAAGACTCGCATGCAAATGTGAATTGAGGGAAAACAGCATTCTATGGGAATCCACCTGAGCCTGCAGGGCAAGGCAGTCTCCTGAGGAAGGATAATCTTCGCTTGGCCAGTATCCAGGATCAGCCCTAGAAATTTCAACCTCTGAGTCGGGATCAGTGTGCACTTTTGGAATGTTAGTACCCAGCTGAAACTGTACAGAGTATGAGCTGTTAGGGATATTGCACTGTTCAGAAGAGGATCAGATTGATTGTTCCTGCAGAAGCAAGTCGTCTATAAACCCCAGGATTGTCACTCCCTTGGTCTGCAGAAGGCCCGGAACAGGAGTCATGACTTTGGTGAACACTCTGTGACTCACGGACAGGCCGAACAGCAGGGCTACAAATTGGAAGTGGTGTTCCTCTACAGCAAACCGGAAAGCATTTGGTGAGAAGGAAATATTGGGACATGTGGGTATACATCCTTTATGTCCAGTAAAGCTAAGAAATCCCCTGGCTATAGAGGTGCTACCACTGACCGCATCAATTCATAAATTTGTTGAGGTGGTTTGAGGTCCAAAATCAGATAAACATTGCTGTTTGTCTTTGGGAATTGTGAAGAGATTTGAATAAAACCCACTGAACTGTTGGTCCTCTGGGACGATCACTCCCTCAGCAAGAAGATGATCCAGGGCCTGCAAAAGATCCAAACGTTTCTGTAGATTCAAAGAAACATTTGAAAGCATGAAGGGGAAAGCTCGGTAGCCACGGGTCACGACACGTTACCCACTCGACTGCTATCTCTGCCTGCCAAACTTCAGCAAAAGCTGGGAAGAGGACTTAGCATCTGATTTTGCTTGCTTGGGGGCCCAATGCTTTTTACGGACCTGGGTTTGGGGTTTGGACTTATTAGACAAGCCCTAAGGGCAATGAAAGTAACAGAGCAGATAATATTTGAAGTGTGTGCTTGCCCTTCTTCTTAAAAGGAAAAAGGGTACTCTTACCGTCCGAAATTTTGTGGATATACTTATCCAGGTCAGGGCCAAACAAATTTTCCCTGTGAAATGGAAAAATTGCCAGCAACTTTTTGCAGGGAGGTTCCGCTGACCAACACTTTAGCCAAAGAATCCTGCGCATGTGCACAGATAGTAGACAAGAAATCTTCTGAATGAAATCCTTCAAGGCATCCACAGCGAAACAGAGGTCACAAGGAAATTCTGCCAGATGGGCGCCCACATCTGCATCTCCATTAGAGGACTCCAACTCTCTGGAGAGACATTTTGCCCCAACCTTAAGGCTCTGAGAGACTCCAAAAATCACAATCACTGGCTGTAGAGTCATCCCCATCAATGCAAAGGATGCTCTTAACAATAATTCTAACCGTTTGTCAAACGTCTCCTTGAAAACCGAAATGTTGTCCAACGGGCAAGTCAGGTTCTTGTTGAGATAAGAAACTGCTTATCTCTTGGTGAAGTCTTCCTCCATTGGGTATTGCTGAGCAAAGATCTTTGGTGGAGCAAACACCTTGTCGGGATGGGTCCTATCTGCATATAGAACATCAGTAAGGTCAGGGTGCATCAGAAAGGATTGATGATCAGGTGACAATTAATGCCATGATCCTAAATGCTGAACTCTCTGAGAAGATTTGGGTAACGGCAGTATCAATTGAGTATGGCCCATTTCCGTGAAAGACTGTATAAATGCCTTTTGGGTTAGAGTTAAACTCTGATTCTTAGGTGCAGAATACTTACGTACGGTTCTTCAGGTGCAGAATACTTAGAGGAGGGGTCTTCCGCCTCCCCATCCACAGGTATATCCTCGTATGCATCGTCCTCTCTGAGGTCCTCTTTCATTATAAGGAGAGGGAGCCAATGCTTGAACTTGTGGCCTTGATGATTAGAACCAGCTAAAATACCAGAAAGCTGTTTCATCCCTGCTAATGCAGACAACTGGTCCTCCTATGTCATGTAGGAACTATAGACAAGTGCCTCAGAAGCAGCAGAACTACACAAAAAATGAAGGGGGGACACAGCTGCAAGGAAAAGGTTGACCTCTAGGGGACAGTTGTACCAGGGTGGCTGCATATAGGTTCCTCCCTGCCTGGCAGTATATGGGACCACTCACCCCACCTCTCTGCCATTTTGTAGACATGTGGCCTGTCGACTGGTAAATAATTGGGCCTGTGCTGGGGTAGCTGTCCTCAGGTAGTTAGAGAGGGCACTATGTAAAAAACACAAGTGCTGGTTGCCATAAAGATGTACTCCTCACTGATAGACAGTGTTCCCACTGCCTCCAGGTGTGTGGACGTGATTCTACGGGAATACCTGCTGTGCCCCCTTGTGGTGCTGCCCTCAGTGAAGATCCAACCTGCTGTCCTCCTTTGACTGCCTCTCAGTAGCCACTCTGTAGCCACTCTTTAGCTATCCACATCACTTAGTGTGAATTTCTGACTCCACAAGGTCAAAGATGTCACAATGTCCCATCTCCCTGTGACGTCACGTGCATGTGCTGTGCGGGATCCTGGGAAGAGCAGGGGTCAGGTAAAAAAAAAAAAAGCTCTGCTCCTCTACAGGCGCAAAAAATTATACCTTACTCCCCCAAACCACAGAACTGGATAGGCCAGTCTCCTGATCCCTTTGGAACTGTTAAGAATCTGGTAGAAAGTGCAGAGAACTGCACAGCAGTGACCATCACCTTCACATGCTTTCCAGCAAGGGAGGAGTTACATCTGGGAGAGGACTTCCTGTCTTTTTCTTGCCAGTATCCATACACCTGTAGGTGGCGTATAACCTGTTAGTGAGAATTACTAAGCTGCTTTGTGTCAGGTGATGTACGATAAAGAAATCTATATAAACTACATTCACAAACCTTTCTCTATCCAAATTACTGCTTAATTTCCCATATGACATTAAAAGGTTGGTCTGGAAAGAATAATCCTTCATAAAGCAATGTTGGTTACTACTAATAATACCATTTTCCATGGCAAATTCTGGATATGGTCCCTAACCAATGCTTCCAATACTTTTTACACCATTGTTGCTAGGCTGACTGGTCTGGAGTTTCCTGGTATATCGTGGACCTTTTTTTGATGATTTGTACCACATTTGCTTTTTGAAAATGAGTTGGTACCATTTCAGTCAGTAAGGTGTCTTTAAAAAAAAATAGAAACAATCATTTCACAATAACATGGTTAGGACTCTTTGAGCACTGTCATGTGTAATCCATCTGTCCTGGTGATGTATCCACATTAATATTTTCTAGTCTTATTTGAACAAGGGCCTTCAGTCTGGATCCTTCTGTCAGTTTTCAGACTGAACACCAGTGTATGCTTATGAGTAGGCAGATGTAAATGGATGATCATCTGTATACATCTGTCTGCTCAGGTTTGTTTTTTTAAACGGAACAGGGCTGCATCATTTTCCACTTAGAAGATGCATTAAGTAAATCGTGGGGTGCCTTAGCACACACTGGCAGTCATGAAGATAATATACCAGGAGGTCACTAACCCAAGTAAATAGCGAAAAGTAATATGAAGAGAAACAACGAGGGTGGCCTGCGGGTATTTACGTGATTGCCCAGTTACACACTTAAACTTAAACTTACATATAAAAATACATAACTTTTATTGTACAGCAATTAAAAAATCTTAAAAACATAAAATTGGATCCACATATGAAACCATACAGAAAAAGGAAGAATGAATGTCCAATTACACATTTTGTGGCAACATCCCGCTTCTTCAGATTGCCAAATATGCTTGTGATAGTTAATTCAATACAAAATTCATATATAAGAACAACCAAAGAAACAAAAGGAGAAAGTTCAGTTCATCTCAGGTTGCTGTCCCCCTCAAAATAACTCAACACAGCCATTAATGTCTAAACCGCTGGCAACAAAAGTGAGTACACCAATAGTGAAAATGTCTAAATTGGGCCCAAAGTGTCAATATTTTGTGTGGCCACCATTATTTGCCAGCACTGCCTTAACCCTCTTGGGCATGGAGTTCACCAGAGCTTCACGGGTTACCACTGGAGTCCTCTTCCACTCCTCCATGACGACATCATGGAGCTGGTGGATGTTAGAGACCTTGCGCTCCTTCACCTTCCGTTTGAGGGTGCCCCACAGCTGCTCAATAGGGTTTAGGTCTGCAGACATGCTTGGCCAGTCCATCACCTTTACCCTCAGCTTCTTTAGCAAAGCAGTGGTCGTCTTGGAGGTGTGTTTGGGGTTGTTATGTTGCAAAACTTCCCTCTGGCCCAGTCTCCAAAGGGAGAGGATCAGGCTCTGCTTCAGTATGTCACAGTATATGTTGGTATTCATGGTTCCCTCAATGAACTGTAGCTCCCCAGTGCCAGCAGCACTCATGCAGCCCCAGACCATGATAATCCCACCACCAAGCTTGACTGTAGGCAAGACACACTTGTCTTTGTACTCACCTGGTTGCCGCCACACATGCTTGACACAATCTGAACCAAGTAAGTTTATCTTGGTCTCATCAGACCACAGGACATTGTTCCAGTAATCCATGTCCTTAGTCTGCTTGTCTTCAGGAAACTGCGGGCTTTCTTGTGCATAATCTTTAGAAGAGGCTTCCTTCTGGGACGACTGCCATGCAGACCAATTTGATGTAGTGTGTGGCATATGGTCTAAGCACTGAAAGGCTGATCCCCCACCCCTTCAACCTCTGCAATAATGTTGGCAGCACTCATACATCGATTTCCCAAAGACAACCTCTGGATATGACGATGAGCATGTGCACTCAACTTCTTTGGTCGATCATGGCTAGGCCTGAGTGGAACCTGTCCCGTTAAACCACTGTATGGTCTTGGCCACTGAGTTACAGCTCAATTTCAGGGTCTTGGCAATCTTCTTCCTAGGCCATCTTTATGTAGAGCATCAGTTCTTTTTTTCAGATCCTCAAAGTTTTTTGCCATGAGGTGCCATGTTGTACTTCCAGTGACCAGTATGAGAGAGTGAGAGCAATAACACCAAATTTAACAAACATGCTCCCCATTCACACCCGAGACCTTGTAACACTAACAAGTCACATGACACTGGGGAGGGAAAATGACTAATTGGGCCCAATCTGGACATTTTCACTTAGGGGTGTACTCACTTTTGTTTCCAGCGATTTAGACATTAATGGCTGTGTGTTGAGTTATTTTGAGGGGACAGCAAATTTACACTGTTATACAAGCTGTACACTACTTTACATTGTAGCAAAGTGTCATTTCTTCAGTGTTGTCACATGAAAAGATATAATAAAATATTTACAAAAATGTGAGGGGTGTACTCACTTTTGTGAGATACTGTAGATGAATATATCCAAAGTCCTATGTATTGGTTAAATGTTCTGGGGTCTCCAAAAGTAGAGCTGATGATCGTGTGCAAAAAGGGCTCATGGATATTAGCCACAGTATAAACTGCTACACACTCACTTCCCTCCAAGTCAGAAAGTCAAATCAGCCAAGCTCATTTTCAGATAGAGATTATGTCCTCACAAGCCAAAGATGATGTGGGCTTGTGACTATATTCTCTGTATCTGAAAATGAGCTTGGCTGATTTGACTTGAAGGAAAGTGAATGTGTAGCAGTTTATACTGTGGCTAAATATCAGCAGGCCACCCTTAAACACCTGCTTTGTTTCTCTTATTACTTTTTGCTATTTACTTGGGTTGGTGACCTCCCGATGTATTATCTTCATAACTCCCAGTAGACCTGCACGATTAATCGCGGAGAATCGTTGTCACAATTCTCCGCCCGCCGCGATCACAACTCCGGAGTTGTGCGATTCTCACCATCAAGCAATTTGAATGTTGTGAGCTGCAAAGCACGCGCCGCCGCGCACCGATCGATGTTGTCCCCAGGATTTTTCCCTGTTGCAGAGCGGAGCAGAGGGGAATCCGTCGGAGCCAGCGTGCTGACATCACTCAGCAAAGAAGTATGTGATTGGTCGGTCGGGTAAGTAACGTTTCTTCTTCACACTGAGGTCTCTGGGACAAGCGTGACTGCAGCTGTAGGCTGCAGCACTGAGAAAAAGTGAGCTGCTTTACTTCTTTATTATTTTTTTTTTTTTTAGGATCAAATGCTTAATCTTTCTCTCTTATAATGAAGACAAGTTTCAATTAATCAATCTCTTTATTTATCAATCTCTCTGAATTAATCTCTCTCTCAATCAGTTTTAATCAATCACTCTCAAATTTAGAGTGATTGAGAGGGAGATATTAATTCAGAGAGATTGATAAATTGAGACTCTCAATCAATCTCTCTCAATTAATCAATCTCTCAATGAATCAATCGCTCTGAATTAATCAATCTCTCTATCAATTGCAATAAATCGCTTTCAATCACTCTCTCTCAATCGCTATCAATCAATTGCTCTCAATCATTCAATATCTCTCAACCAATCAATCTCTCCATCAATCTCTCTTTCTCCTAAAAAAAAAAATTACATTGCGAGAATGGTGATCTTTTTATTCTAAGCAAAAAAATCGTGATTCTCATTTTGGCCAGAATCATGCAGCTCTAACTCCCAGTGTTTGCTAAGGCACCCCCTCGATTTACTTCATACATCTTCTAAGTGGAAGTCTGATAAACTGACAGAAGGATCCAGACTGAAGGCCGTGTGAAAGGGCACTAATGTTAGTAACATTGTATTGAATGTACCTCTGCGGTGGACAGAAATCTGTGTTCAAAAAAAGAATAGAAAAAAAACAAAACTTAGAGTTGTAAAGTCAGAAGTTTTTTTCATCTTAATGCATAAGATAAAAAAAACCTGTGTGCAGAACCGCCCCAGAACCCCCTAATACTGCTTGCTGTGGGGGCACTCGACAGGAGGGAGGGGCCAGGAGAGCCGAAGACAGACCCAAGGAGAGGAGGATCCAGGCTGCTCTGTGCAAAACCAATGAGGTAAGTATAATATGTTTGTTATTTTTTTTTTTTTTCTAAAAAGAAGAGACTTTCCAATAACTTTAATGTGGATACATCACCAGGACCAGATGGATTACATCTGAGAGTCCTCAAAGAACCTAGCCATTGTATTGTGAAATGAGCGTTTCTGACTGGAATGGTACCAACTCATTTTCAAAAGCAAATGTGGTACCAATCATCAAAACAGGGTCCAGGGTATACCAGGAAACTCCAGACCAGTCAGCCTAGCAACAATGGTGTAAAAAGTATTGGAAGCATTGGTTAGGGACCATATCCAGAATTTGCCAGCGAAAATTGTATTATTAGTAGCAACCAACATTGCTTTGTGAAGGATTGCTCTTTCCAGACAAACCTTTTAACTTTCTATGGGAAAGGGAGCAGTAATTTGGAAAGAGAAAGGCTTGTGAATGTAGTTTATATAGATTTCTTTATCATACATCACCTGACACAGAGCAGCTTAGTAATCCTCGCTAACAGGGTTATATGCCACCTACAGGTGTATGGACACTGCCAAGAAAAAGACAGGAAGTCCTCTCCTAGACATATCCCCTCCCTTGCTGGAAAGTGTGTGAAGGTGATGGTCACTGCTGAAGGTGATGGGCACTTTCAACCAGATTCTCAACAGTTCCAAAGTGATTAGGAGACTGGCCTATCCAGATCTGTGCCTACGGCTATAATCGCCAAGAGAATGGTACGTGTACTCAATACTGGATGAAGATGGATGCGACGCAAGCATGGCCTGTAATGTTGCCAGTTGGCACTGAACCCTGCGTTACAGAATGCTGCATAATAATATTTTGCCTGGTGATCCAGTAGGGTGCCTTTACATTACTACCACTCAGCAATAAGTTGCTAAGACGGACTGGCTCCCTCCATTTTTGGTCTTTGTTTTTGCCTCCCCACAACCTGAGATGAAGTGAACTTTCTCCTTTTGTTTCTTTGATTTATGGTTTTTATATATGAATTTTATATTGAATTAACTGTCACAGGCATATTTGAAAATCTGAAGTAGTGGCATGTCACCGTGAAATGCGAAATTGAACCATTGCACTGGACAGTAATTCTTGTTTTTCTTTATGGTTTCATATATGGATCCAATTACAGTAATACCTTGGATTACAAGCATAATTCGTTCCAGAAGCATGCTTGTAATCCAAAGCACTTGTATATCAAAGCGAGTTTCCCATAAGAAATAATGGAAAATCAGATGATTCGTTCCACAACCACTGCTGGTGTATGCAGTACTGTGTATGTGGCCAGAGGCGCGGGGGCACTGGTGATGCTCGGAAACTGTTGACACTTTTGGGTGCTCCAACGCATGTTACACCCACCCCACCCAATTCTCTCCTTCTCCTCACTACACCTCCCCTCTCTCCCTGCTCACTGATCCGCAGCTACAATGGAGAGGAACCGCTGAACAGCTATTTTTTCTCTTCGCTGAGAAAACTGAGCTGGAATTCGCACGGCACATGTGTGAACCCAGCCTTAAAGTGGTTCTAAGGCTCGATTCACACCTATGCATATTGCTTTTGAGCATTTCTGCAGTATTTTTTGCAGTACTCGCTGGGTTTTTGAACAGCGTTTTTACTTTTTTTTTTTATACAGTTTTTTTTTATACTGTATATAGTGTAAAAAAAAAAAAAAAAAAAAAATGCAAAAAGCGTCAAAAACGATGTACTTGCGTTTTTGATGCTGGTCCATTGAATTCTATTACATGCAAAACGCTGCATTTTGCATGAAAAAAAGTCCACGACCCTTTCCAAAAACGCAGAGGCACAAAAATGCATTGATGTGAACATGTTCCATAGGAACCTATGTTAAAAAATTCCCATGCATTTCTGCAAAATGCACCAAAAAACGCATTAGTGTGAATGGAGCCTAAAGGCTGAAGATTTTTTATCTTCATGCATGAAGGCAAAAAGCCTTCATTATGCAGTTCCTTCCAAAGCCTCCCTAATATTTACCTGAGCCTGATTGTGATGCACACAATAGCAGCTGCTCTCCTGGATCTCTTACTCCTCATTGGCTGAGAGACAGCAGTAAGGAGGGGGAGGGCGCAGGGCCTAACCCCATTCTATGTATCATATGGACACACAGCGCAGGGCTCAGGAGCGAGCACACATGAGTGCCCGCATAGCAAGTGGCTTCCTATGGCTGCACTGGAAGAGGAGTCCTCAGAAATTTGGGTGAAGTTGAAAGTGCCGGCAGGAGTGCAGACATTGCTGGGCACCTAGGCAAGTCTGTCATAATGTGCAAACACGCTGTGCATTTTTTGCATAATATGGGAAAAACCTCCTGGGGGTCCAAAATTTTTCATTTAGTCTGGTGGTTTAATTCCATATTAAAAATGGGGCTAAAACTGGACAAAGTGGGTGCTCAAAGCTCCTACCTTGCCTAAGACCAAGTTTGCCTTACAGCTACACCTTACAGCTATTTATGCCACTGCTGTGAATCATCAAATCATCTAGAAAACAAGGGTTAAGTATAGACAGGGGCCACATGTGAAAAGCTGGGGGTCAAGTACCCAAGTAGGCAGCAGTCAGAATTGCCTCACATTTAGATATAATTGGAAAGTTTGCTGCATGAATATGCAGTCATCTCTAGGCCTTTTTAATCTAATGTAACACATCCATGATTTCAGTATTAACACCTAGCTACATTTTTCAGTTACACCTGCGCACCGAATAGAAGAAGCCAGAACAATTTATGAAAAAGATTTATTCCAAAAGATATTTTTTTAAAAATGTTGTTAATCTCTGTCAAGCAAATTAGTCATACTTTTAAAGAGCAATGGAAAATAATCTACAGTCAAACACACCCATGCCTTTGACAATCACTGAGTATTAAAAAAATAAAGCTATTTAGCATGGTCAACAAAACCCAGAGACTTAGGAGCAGGGCAGACATTTTCCTCTGTGATTTAATGAGTAGTAAGACAAAAAAGGATGAGCCATGATCACAGTAAAGGAAAAAAGAATGTTAAAAATACATGAAAAAATTAACTCTAAATGGAGACAGAGGGCAAAAAGATGACTGTATTAACGCTGGGCTCACACAAGCATAAAGTCACACTTAACGGGCTAAGGGGAGGAGCTGTGTGGAAACTACAGTAACCCAAAGGAACCAATTTGGCTGGCAGCTTTGGGCTAAAGAACAGTGCACATCACTACCCCTTACAAAGCTGTACAAAGTATGCCCGTATGGCTATATCCACATGAGTGTTTTGTCACACCCAACAATTTTTCATAAAAACTCTTTAATAAAAAAAGTGGTTACAGTGTCTTACAATTTGCAGAAATATGGTAATAGGTGCAGACATTTTTTCATGCAAAAAGGAGAATTAAAAAAATAAAATTAAAAAAAAAAACAAAAAAAAAAACAAACAAAAAAAAACAAACGCAGGCATACATTCAAGGTGATTTCCATCTGAAGTCTGAGGAACACATGATAGCTGGTGTATCTGAAGTGTGAAAAAAATCCCCATGTGGACAAGCCCAAACACAGTAGAAGCTGATGTCAGATAAGGCAGCCTCTCACAAAGAGGATTTTGCTAATTTAAGGTTGATTAAAAAGTCCAAAGGTGGCCGGCTTGAAGAACAAGAGGCTTAGAGTAGGTCTCCATTTAGCCAATTCATGAGAGCATCCGTCAGCTGCGATCCTTCACTAATAGGACAGTGTGTTGACCTCCACTTGACACAGACAACACATCTCTGTTCTCAAGCTGCTTTCCTGTCATCTCATAAGGACTGCAAACATCATCCTCTTCACCTGTACCAAGTTGCTGGTTAGTTCCCATACCCCAGGAGAAGACACGGCCTATAGAAAAGAAACATTAACGAAAACCAAAATGTCAAATGTGTCACGTGTGCATGAAACTGGTCATTCCATCACATGAATACAGTTCATATAGTAAGAAATAACTTTTTCCTTTTTAGCAACTATGTTAAGTCTCACCTGGTTGAATGATTAGATCATAACCAAGAGGGTTGCACAGGAGTCTCTTCACTGTATATTACATCCTTTTCTACTAATGTTGATATGCGTATACTGCCATTATGCTCAGAAAAGAATTTCCGTAACACAAATTGTTTAATCAGTTTACTTGTGATAGACAGCTTGTTAGGTTTCAGGCTTCTTCTGCCTGGAGGCCTTGGGACCATGGGAAGGGAGAGTGGGTTGGTATCAAGAGAAGGAGGAGGAGGAAGAAGAAGAAAGAAGAAGGAAGGGGAAGAGGAAGGGGAAGAGGAAGGGGAAGAGGAAGGGGAAGGGGAAGGGGAAGGGGAAGAGGAAGGGGAAGAGGAAGGGGAAGAGGAAGGGGAAGAGGAAGGGGAAGAGGAAGGGGAAGAGGAAGGGGAAGAGGAAGGGGAAGAGGAAGGGGAAGGAGGGAGGAGGAGAGAGGAAGGAAGGAGGGAGGAGAGAGGAAGGAAGGAAGGAAGAGGAGAGAGGAAGGAAGGAAGGAAGGAAGGAAGGAAGGAAGGAAGAGGAGAGAGGAAGGAAGGAGGAGGAGAGAGGAAGGAGAGAGGAAGGAGGGAGGAGGAAGGAGGAAGAGGTTTTGTGTTTTTCTTTGTAGAGAAATTGTAAAATCTCTTTTCTTGAATAAAATGGTTTGAATTGGGAAAAAAAAAAAAAAAAAAACAACTTTGAATGGGCAGAACAAAAATGACACTTGCATCAGTTTAAAAATCTCAAGGGGGGGAGGGAGGGGGGCCTTACCATTGCGAGATACAGCATAACTGACAGAAGCTCCACATGCCACAGAAGCAATTTTAGGGAGACCAGGTATCAATGTTGGTTCACTTTTCTCTTCAGAGTTCTCTCCAAGGCCAAGTCGCCCATACTCGGCACGCCCCAGACTGTATGCATTTCCTTCAAAATTAAACCAGCAATATTAAAGTACAGTGCTGAAGGTACTTTATATAGTTACGGGTTTTAGAAACTTCCTTAAAACTTACCTTCAGAGTCAAGACACACAGTATGATGCTGTCCACCAGAAAATCCCACCCAGGACTTTGTAGAGTTTTTAAAAGAGGTCAAGTTTTTGGGTGCAAAGCATGAGCTAGTAGTTTTGGTGCCTGCAGCAAAAGAATTACACATATTAAAACATGTACAATGTATGTGGACATAGAGCTACTGTACACAACTTTTTAAACCTGATGTCACCCAAAACTACCCTCCAGCTGTTTTTTTGCAATCTGTGTTCTTACTAGATATTTTCTCCCCGCAGTTCTTGTCTCAGCGACACCAAGACAATGCCTCACAGGGTTCTAAGTGTCACTGACAGGAAGGCACAGCGCAATAAAAACCTGACAGATGTGCTTACCCATCCTCACTTAACTGAAATATGCTTTTGTATCTGAATTGGGTCAGTGAAATACCTCTACTTAACATCTTTGTCACACCCAGTCAATGAAACGCAAAGACAGTGTACAATAGCAATATATACTAATATAGAGAAAAAATAATTTTATTATATATATTTATTTTTTTTTAACACAAAACCATTAGGGTCGGATCCCACAGCTACTAGTCACAGATGGGTGGATCAGGCGAGACACAGTTTACTCAGCAAGCTTCTTACAGTTGAACACACTGTATTAAATCTTAGACTTTTTTGGGGGATTGGAATATATAGTTTTACTGCAATGCTATCACGCCATTCATTTTTTCTCTTCACTGGGAACTGCCTGAGCAACCCCTTAAAAAAGGGGAAACAGCTGATACAGAGGCTGGGTATGAAATCATGGAAAGCCTTTAAAAACGCTATAGCTCATCAGTAATATGATAAGCACGAGTGCAAAGGAGTGTTAGATATTGGGGATGTGTGGGATATTTGGAAGAGTTTCCACTGTACAGCATTTAATGTAATTAAATGGGAACTTTTGGGCACCTTATAGTTGGTGGAGAGGACAGTTTACATGTTAATTTCGCAAGAATTGTTTTATTGGATTTACTGGATTTGTATGTAATGCATTTATATTGATGAGATAATGAGTAATTAATCTTTCACAGCGCTACCTTATATTGCAGCAGCAATCACAGAGCACAGTGTGTTTGGTATTCACTTATTTTTAAAGGTGGCAGCAGTGATATTTATGAGTATTAATTTTTTAATATTTGAGATTTCATATTGAGGATTAGAATAATTGTGTATTACAGCCCTCTGTGTGAGAATATACACACACTAAATAAAAAAAAAAAAATATATACAGTATATATATATATATATATATATATATATATATATATATATATATATATATATATACACACAATATATATATTTATACACACACACAAAGTATCAACACAAGCTGGGCAAAAAAAAAAAAAAAGCCAAATGTGGCTAAACTTGCTCAAATGCTAGGCGCATTTAGCACTTTAGGAGTTTCATTTCAATGGCAAGAATAAATTCAAATTCTGACCAATAAACGCCCAAACACAAATCGCTGCTAAAAACTCACCTAAGCTGGTTTGAAATAATGCAGCTTAGGAAGGTTTTTTTAACCACTTCAGCCCCGAAAGGTTTTACCCCCTTCCTGACCAGAGCACTTTTTTTTTGTTTAATAATTTTTTATTAAAGAAGGGCAAAGCAAAAATATACAAACATTTCAAAATAGAATCATTCTCACATATACAGTATAGCAATTTCCAGTACGCACATAGTACAGTGGTACGGTATAAGGCAATATTTTCAATAAGTGTCTCTGGAGGTCTGTTAACCAACATAGTGATATACGCTTAGTTATTGGATTCCTATTATGTGAGCAGTTGAATCACAACTCAGTTTGAAAAAACATTGCTTTGGTTTAGAAGGGTAAAGAATAGAAAAGAACCCTGAATAATGAATAGGGAAATTGAAATAATAAAGAAAAGAATAAAGGAGAAAGAAAGAAAAACAAGGAAAAAATGAAAGAAAAAGAGGATAATGAGAATAGGGGAGGGGAGAGGGGTTGCTGGCATGCACTTCGATAAATTTAAAAAGAGTGTAGTGTCAAGGACACTCAATAAATGACTACTTTAACGTGATAAATTTAAGAGGTTTGCGATATGAGGTCCTTATAGGAGGAGGTGGACTGAAATTTTATCCAAGGATCCCATGTTAGAGAATGTTTCTGGGAAGTACCTCTAATATCGTGAGTAATGCTCTCCATAAGGTGTATGTTATCTACCATTTGTAACCAAACCTTTATAGAGGGGGTTGTTTGTTGGCCCCATAAAGTGGGAATTAAGGCTTTGGCGGCGTTTAGTAAGTGAGGAATAATTGAACGTTTATATAAATGTGCGGGGGTTTTCGTAGCATGAAAAAGGACAATCCATGGGTCATTAGGTATACTGACATCCGAGATCTGTACAATTAGATCGCGAATGGCATCCCAATATGGTCGAATGAATGGGCAAAACCACCACACGTGTGCATGTGTAGCCTTGTTCCCACAGTTCCTCCAGCACAATGGGGAACTGGCGGGGAACATTTGATGTAGTCTAACTGGGGTGTAATGCCACCTAGTGAGTAATTTATAGTTGACCTCTGATATTCTAGAAGCAAGGGATGAAGTATGAGCCAATTGTAGGATCTTGTTCTTTTGGCCGTCAGTGAGATGGGAATCTAAATCAGTCTCCCATTTAGCTAAGAAGGATGGAAAGCCAGGATCATGAAGAGCAATAAGAGCTCTGTAGAATAAAGAAATAGCGTGTGTCGGGGGATCTTTCGGATAGAATATTACTTCTATATTATTTAAGTCATTTATACCTCTAAGTGGATTAGGAAGAGACCTTAAAAAAATGTTGTAATTGGTGATATCTCCATTTATCTAAGAAAGTGGTCGGTTTAGGAGCCAGGATCATATTTAGCGGTTTAAGTACATTGCCTCGGAGGACGTGATGTAATAAAAGAGGTTCTTCCGATTTCCATGATTTAAAGCCTGGGTCAAGTAGACCCGGAGGGAAATATCTGTGATTAAGGAGGGGTAATAGGGGGGAATCATAATTCCATGAATTTTTTTTGTGTATGGAGTCCCATATGTCTAAAGAGGATATAGTAAGAGCAGAGGTGGTAGGAGCCAATTTCCTATAGGAACGGGGTATCCAAGGGGCTATTGAGAGATCCATGCCGCTGAGAAAATATTCAATTTGTACCCATAATTTTGACTTAAGAGCATATTTCCATTCAGCCACTCTGGTCAGAACTACAGCTTGATAGTATACTTTGAAATTAGGGAGTGCTAATCCTCCCGAGCATTTGGAGCGGAACAATAGCCCTCTGGATATTCTGGGATGCCCATTCTTCCAAATGAATCGGGAAATCATGGATTGTAAAATAGTGAAGAACCCCACTGGTATGCCTAGTGGAAGCATTTGAAAGAGAAAAAGGATGCGAGGCAAGATATTCATTTTAATGATACTAACTTTTCCCAGCCACGTGTGTGATAAGCTAGACCATTTTCGCAGGTCGTCTCTAATCTTATTTAACAAGGGGATATAGTTATAACGAAAGATAGATTGGAGATTGGAAGTAAGATAGATACCTAGATATTTCATACATTTCGGTTCCCATTTAAAGGGAAAAAGGGGTTTTAGGGAGAGTGCCTCGGTCTTAGGGATATTAATGTTTAGAATTTCGGATTTGGATAAATTTATTTTGAAGTTAGAGATTGAGTGAAATGTAGAAAAAGCAGACATTAAGTTGGGGATCGAGATACGTGGTTGTTGAATAAAAAATAACACATCATCGGCATAAGCCGCATATTTATGGGATCTGTTACCTATTTGTATGCCTTTGATGTTAATATTGTGTCTAATTGTAGCTAAAAAGGGTTCTAATGTGATGGCAAAGAGGAGAGGGGAAAGAGGGCAGCCCTGTCTGGTTCCATTATGTAAAACAAAGGGGTCACTTAATGTTCCATTAATTCTAATTTGTGCCGAAGGGTTAGAGTAGAGAGAAGTGATGCGATGAAACATTTTAGGTCCCAAGCCAAAATGTCGTAGGGTCATTTTAAGATATTCCCAGTCCACCCTATCAAAAGCCTTCTCCGCGTCAGTGGAAAGGAGTAGGGTGGGTTGGGTGCACCTCTGAACATATTGGATTAGGGAAATAACGCGGAGAGAATTATCTTTTGCTTCTCTATTGGGTATGAAACCAGACTGATCTGCCGAAATCCATCTAGGTAATAGGGGGAGCAGGCGATTCGCCATTACTTTTGCAAATAATTTAATGTCAACATTTATTAATGAGATGGGTCTAAAACTATTGCATAGAGTGGGGTCCTTATCAGGTTTAGGGATGACGGTGATATGAGTTGAGAGGGATTCTGGGCGTAGACCTGAAGACTGCGAGACAGAATTGGCATAGGCGGTAAGGCGGGGGAGTAAAATATCGCTGAATGTTTTATAATATAATACAGTGAACCCATCAGGTCCAGGAGCTTTACCGGATGGGGAAGACTTCAACGCTGCTCGAAATTCCTCAACCGAGAAATCCTCTTCCATTTCATTAAGAACAGATACGGGCAATTTAGGAAGATTTGCTGCTTTCAAGTAGGAGAGCATGCGAGTTCGTCTCTCTTTATGAGGTAGGGAGGACAAATCATTTTTAACATTATAAAGGTCAGCATAGTACCCTCGAAAGGCCTTAGCAATGTCTGGGGTTGCATGGGCCAGCTCTCCCGTTGAAAGTTTAATTTTGGGGATAAATGATTGCGATTGTTTGATCTTCAAAGATCTAGCTAATAATTTACTTGGTTTGTTCCCCCACTCATAACATTTCTGTGAGAGGCGCTGAAATCCTCTCCTGGTGTCTAAATTGAGAAGAGACCTCAATTCCTCTCGTTTAAGCGTGAGGGATTGGAGGTGTTTAATATGTAGAGATAGTTTATGTTGTTTTTCAAGGACCGTTATCTGTTGTAGAACCTCGTCAATTTGTTGTCTATGTTCCTTTTTTTTCCTCGCACCTAGCTCAATGAGGCGGCCCCTAATAGTAGCCTTATGAGCTTCCCAAACAATGGAGGGAGAAGTGTCTGAGGGTTTGTTTTCCTTGAAATATTGCGATAAATGAGATGCCAACATGGAAATCTCAGCTTCATTAGAAAGAAGGGAGTCATTAAGTTTCCAGTTGTTAGTATGTCTTGGTAGTGAAGGCATAGTCAACGTCATTGACACAGGTGCATGGTCTGAAACAGATGCGGTACCTATGTGAGTAGAGTGTAATAGGGGGAGGTGAAAATGATCTAAAAACATATTATCTATCCTGGAGTAAGATTGGTGTGTTGTGGAAAAATGTGAAAAATCTTTTTCTTTGGGATGATGGAGGCGCCAGACATCCATCAATTGAAGGTCCAGAAGCCTTTTTTTTAACAAATTTCAATCGTTTGAAAGAGATATTGGAGCGGCCTTGGGACGTATCAAGTGCTGGATCTAATGGCATGTTTATATCTCCCGCTAAGATAATAAGTCCTTTAGCGAAGTGTGACAGTTTAGTTAGAATTTGTGAGAGAAAGGCAGGTTGATTATGGTTTGGACAGTATACATTTGCGAGAGTGCATTGAGTGTTACCTATGAAACCCTTAAGAAAAAGAAAGCGACCATGATCATCTGCTAGCATATTGGATAGTCTAAAGGATACATCCTTGTAGAAACCAATGGCCACTCCTTTAGCTTTATTAGTGTTCGATAGACTATAATACCACTGAGGGAAGTGGGGTGATGTCAATTGAACAGGCGTTGTGTGAGTTAAATGTGTTTCTTGAAGAAAGGCAATGGAACAGGTGGCTTGTTTAAGTTCCCGAGTAATTTGATGTCGTTTAGCCGCGACATTAAGGCCTCTGACATTGTAAGATATAACTTTTATCATAGCCATTTGTTAAAATAGAGTGTGGTCTTTCAGCTTATCCTGCCATGCATGCCAGCAGGGAGGGGGGAGTAAGGGGGTAAAAACGAAAGAGAAAGTTTGAAGAGAGAAAGAAAGAGTGGAGTAGGAAGATAAACTTGTGTAAAAATTACATACGTGTGTTAAAGAACTTGTGGGAAACATGTGAATAACACGCAGAAATCTGCAGTGGTCCCGTTGGGGGAAGAGAAAGCGAGAGGTCAGCCCAATCCCAGAACAGGGATTGAATAGGATTACTGTAAGACCGCTCGCATTCGCCAACCCCAGAAGGAGAAGGGGGGAATGGGGCTACGCTAAAGGGGAATGGATAGTGAGGGAGATGCGCCCCCACAGCGCATGGCCTATAAACGAGAATTAGCATAACTATATGTAAATATCTAGTTCCAGTGCAAGATATGAAAAATAACAATGTAAGATCAGGATCATGTTGAACTTTATGTATCCTACCAGGTATCACTGATGTTAATTGTATTAGAACATGAACTAACCTATATAAAAAAAAACAAAACATAGAAACGGAAGAACAGTGGTCAGTTCAATTGTAAATCAGAAATAAAAAACGAAAAACAAACAAAAACAAAAAACTTATACCCAGTAGGAGAAAAATAGTCTACATTGATGAAATTGGTATGGACAAACTAGCAAAGAAAAAAGAAAAAAAAAAAAAAGGGGAAAAGAAAAAGAAGACAGTTCATCCGTGTTTTTGTGCAGAGCCTGGAAGAGAGGTGCGTCTCTTCTTTGATGGGGTTTTTCTCCAAAGTGGTTCCATTGGACATGAGAAATTGGGAATTGGGTCCTGCCAGCTTGGAAGCTCTATGGGCGAGAGATGAAGATCCTTCAGAAAAGTTGGGAGTTCCTCCGGAAATCTTAGTGTATGGGAGCGACCATTTTTTGTGGCTATCAAACAGGCTGGAAAGCCCCATCTATAGGTGACCCCATCAGAGCGTAGGTGTTCAAGGAGCGGCTTTAGGGATCTACGGCGATCCAAAGTATCCTTGGAAAGGTCTGGATATAAGGTTAGGACCGCCCCATCAAAGTCAATGTTAGGTAGGCTCCGCATCTTCATCATGATAGCATTTTTGTCTTCAAAGTAGTGTAAGCGACAAATAACATCTCTGGGTAAGTCCGAGTTGGTGTTGCGTGGTCTTAAGGCCCGGTGCACACGGTCGAAGCGTAGTGGATCAGTGGCGGATCTACCCAGGACGGTGTTAAAGATGCCTCTGATAGATGGTTCAAGATCATTATCTCCAGTTGCTTCCGGTAGACCTCTGACACGAATATTATTTCTGCGATTCCGGTTCTCGAGGTCTTCGAGCTTATACAAAGAGGCCCTATGGGCGAATGCCAGCTGGGTGACAGTGTCCTGCAATTCTTTAATGGCTGAGGCCTGCGCGTCCTGCCGTTGTTCCGTTTCTTCCACTCTGACCAAGATATGTGACATATCAGATCTCACAGCGGTTATTTCTTTTTTAATGGATTTCTCCAAACTGTGAAACATACCTGCCAGTTCTTTTTTGAGGCCGCTCATGAGTGTAGACATTTCGGAGCCAGCGGGGGATCCAGTGTCATCTATAAGATCGGAGCAATAGGAGGATGCCGGAGAGCTCTCCCTCACCGAAGCAGCGTGGGATGATGGAGAAGCACTTGTTCTCGAGGTTCGGGCTTGATCGTCACGTGCGTTGGCTAAGTATTGTTGAATGGGACCCGTTGAGACTGGATTGGGCAGAGATCTCTTGCCAGTACGTTTACCTGGGGCAGACCGAAGTTTAGGTGTCTTGGCAGGCATAACTGGAACTGTATGGCCGTTAGCTGTAAGGGGCACCCCCTACTCACATCTGTTCAGTGTAACATATACATCAAAAAATTGTGAGCATGCAGAGAGATTTTAGGGAAGATGAAGTGTTGATAGTAGTTCACTTTAATAGTATAGTAGATTCACTTCAATAGTCACTGAGACAAGCAGAGAGAGTCAGCTTAGCTAAGGATTGCAAGAACAGAAGCAGTGCAGGCAATGTGTTAGTATGCAAGTCTCAGGGGATTCTCACCGGGCTCAGGGTTATGGTATCTGCGATAGTAATATGTCCCAGCAGTGTAAGGGGGAGGCAGTAAATGAAAAAGAAGTGTGAGAGTGCTTTGAGAAGGCAGGCACAGGAGCAAACTGATAATGGGAGTATTTGGAGCACCAAGATGGCCGCCGTCCTCCAGTAACAGGCCGAAGCCGCAGGCTTTCCTGAAGGTGTTAGCCGGTCGGGTGAACTCCGCTCCGTTCAGGCTTAAAATGTCACTTACTGGGTCAGCAAATGGTGTTCTGGGCAAATATTGATAGGCAAATACTGCTGGGGGTATCCGGTGTAGAAAAAGTAGGCGATTGTCTTGTCACTTACTGTGTCCGGAGGATTAGATGGCAGGCCGCAAGACGGTGGTAGGCCGCGGGAAAACGGAGTCGCCGTCAAGGGATTCCGGGCGACCCTCCGCTACTGTGTAGGCAGTGCCTGTCCCTCTGGAGGTGCAGGGACTCGTTGGCCAAGGTAGTGTGCTCGGATGGGTCACAGGATCCCGGGAGCGGAGAACGGGATACTCCGGACGGCCTGTAGGCCTCACGATGGCGGCGGCGTCTGTAGGCCCCAAACAGATTTAATCCGCTGAACCACGGAAAGACCCCACTGGAAACACAGCAGAGGGGGTCCAGGGGTCGTAGCAGACAAATTTGAGTGTGGATGAGGTGGATTAAGGGACGGATGGCACTGGATTCTCCCTGCTTGTGCGGAGCTCAGCACAACACCGACCAGAGCACTTTTTACCATTTGGCACCTGCATCGCTTTAACTGGTAATTGCTCATGCAATGCTGTATCCAAACAAAATTGATAAATTTTTTGGGACCATTGACATTTATACAGCGATTAGTGCTATAAAAATGCACTGATTACTATGTAAATGACACTGGTATGGAAGGGGTTAACACTAAGGGGACAATCAAGGGGTTAAATGCATGTTCTAACTGTATGGGGAGGGGAGACATATCGCTGTTCCTACTTACTAGGAACAAACATGTCTCGTCTCCTGACAGCACAGGGATTTGTCTGTTTACAAATACAAATCCCCGTGCTGGCGCTCATGCACGCGACCGTCGGCCACGCGCATCGGGTCACCTGCCGTGCAGCACGCTCGCCCTCTGGAGGCTTTCAAGGGAACCCCGTACAGGTTTCGTTGAGGGGAGCCATTCTGCCCCCGTAAATACACGTGAGCCGGTCGGAAACTAGTTAATGCATTGTAATAAAAATATTTATGTTTGACAATCCAATATAAAGCTGAATTTAAAAAAAAAAAAAGTTCCTTTCATGTTGTGCACTCTGTTTGCTAGTCATCTCTATACAACTTCCTGGATTCCCTGCATGTGTTGCAGCTTCTCCTAGGACTACATATCCTATGGTACCTTGCTACCTGCAAACAATGATTCCTGTACTGACTCCTAACCCCCCCACCTCCCTGCACCTCTCTAGTTGAGAGCAGGCTCCTGAATTCCGCAACACAGCAATGTTGGAAATCTTTCACAAAGTTTACAAAATTTCAGGATCTATCAAGTTAATAGGATTAGGCTAAAAATTATTGAAATTCAATGTGAAAGTGAATATATGATTTTTTCATTTTTACCATGGATATGCTTTAAGAGAGAAGTATGGGTTAAGAGAAAAATTAAAAAAACAGTTATACTCACCTAGATGGCTGCAGCACCGATCCCAGCTGCGGCTGTCCCCCACCACCTCTAAGACTAAGAATTGAGCGAACAAAAACTGCTGATCACTCAAGCTTTTGGTCTTCAGCCTGAAGAGAGCCAGTGACTGTCAGTGGCCGGCTCTCTGCTCTGCCCATCCAGTTCACTGCAGCGTGGGCTGTGGAGGCGGCGGGAGTGGCTGGCTCAGCCTCTCAGCAGCTCACTGAGAGGCTGAGCCAGCTGCCGGATCCAGGCTTCTGGGGGGATCTCAATCATATGGTCGGGAACTTTTCTGAGCCTGGACATGCTCTGTGACGTCAGCAGACAGAGGGCTTTATATCCAGCTGTTGCCTGAAAACGGGTCACAGGAGTGCAGAACTAACTAGGAGAAAAGCTTTGGCTATACTTCTTTAAAAAATTGTAGAAATAAAAAAAAAAAAAAAAAAAAATTTAAGCCAAGCAGGTCACAAAGGTACCCTGACCTTGTTTTCTCTGGCATAAGCCCCCATTCACACCAGTGCAACTTGTCATGCAATTTGACAGTTCCAAATCGCATAACAAGTCATATCCTATTGCTGGCAATGGAACAGTTCATGTCACAGCAATTATGAAAAAGGTTCCTGCACTACTTCAACAATATCATTGCAACTTGCATAGACTTCAGTTAAAGGAAGTCGCAATGTAAATCGCACCGATGTGCAGTTTTTAAAGCAGCGCGATTTCAAAGCTGCACTGGTGTGAACCAGGAATAAATTTAAACTAACATTTCACATACATAGAAAAAGGTCATCACGATTTTACACAGTGACATAATTGTACGCCTACTCTCCCAAATTTAAAATAAAACAGTTAAGCACAGATTAGAATTTAAAAATAAGGAAGCATCAAAGCCAACCAATTAAAGACCCTAATCACTCACCCAGCTGATGGTAGTTAGAGAGGCCAAATCCATAAACATGACCTTCTTGTGACACAGCAAATGTGAAATAAGCACCACAGAAAACATCTCGGAACGCAACACGTCCACAACCTTTCTCCTTAAGGCGGATGCACTGAGGAACAAGCAGCCTCTCTGCAGCAGGAAAAAGAAAATAATCTGAGCATATCAAATCTACCTGAAAAGGCATTCAATATTCTATTATGAGCATTTTAAAAAGTCAAAATTTAAGAAAAATAATTAGAACTCATTTAGGCTTTATGTGCACTGCTGCTGGTAAATGGACATTTAGGAGCAGTTGGGCGTTTTTTTCAGCTGCCCCTGAAGTCTTCTCTATGTTATCTTATCAGTACATGTACACAGGGTCGTTTATTAGTCGTTTCTAGGAAGTTGAATTTAGAAGTATTTTTTGGTAAGCAAAAAAAAAAAAAAAAAAAAAAGCGTTCAGGACGGATGTTCAGAGGCATGTGAAACCCCAAATGCCTGTAACAGCTTGTAAACGCGGTAAGTCACATTTAGTTTACGGGCTATTTTTTGACAATTTGCAGAAAGAAAAAAAAAGAAAAAAAAAGAAAAACGCTTCTAAAAAACGCAAAACGCAGCTAAACTCGGCATGTAAATGTGGCAAAATGGACGTTTTTAAACGTCGGTTACCATCTGTCAAGGTACATCATTCAGGAGATTTAAAATGTCCCGTGTACATTAAGCCTTAAAAGTGGTTCTAAACCCTCAAATGATACACAGAGATGAAACAAATCCTCCTACATAAGTTTTACTTCTACTTCTTCTCTTTTCTACACCCTCTGAAAAGTGCAGATCCTGTAACAAATCTTTCAGCAGTACATAGGGGGTGGGTGGGGAGTATACCTACACTGTGTGAGAGTTGATTGTAGGAAAAAGTGACACCCCCCCCTTCACATGGGCAGAGGGACAAAACAACAACATGGAGCTGTATTCTGAATACACAAGCTCCCTGCTTATCTCCCTCCCCAACACAGCTCATGTTATCTCATGTGTCGAACTTATCAGAAGTGACTCATGCTGATACAGAAACAAAGCACCAGAGAGAAACCACACTTAGAGCTTTGGAGTGAGACAAGTAAACACTACAGATATTACAGGTGCATCTCAAAAAACATTTGAATATCAAAAAATTAATTTCAGTAGTTCAATTCAAAAAGTGAAACTAGTCTAGATACATTACACACACACACACAGAGTGATCTATTTATGGCATTTTTCTTTTAAATTTTGATGATTATAGCTTACAGCTAGTGAAAACCCAAAATCCAGTAGTGCATCTCTGAAAAATAGATTACATAAGACCCAAAAAAAGGAAAAAAAAGTTTAATACAGAAATGTTGGCTTACTGAAAAGTATGTCCAGGTACAGTGTAGTATGCACTCAATACTGTGTCAGGGCTCCTTTTGCATGAATCACTGCATCAATGCAGCGTGGCATGGAGGATTGTCGGGTCTGGTGTTTCATCTTCCTTTTGACAATACCCCCACAGTTTCTCTATGGGGTTTAGGTCAGGCGAATATGCTGACCAATCAAGCACAGCGATACCATGGTCATTAAACCATGTATTGGTACTTTTGGCAGTGTGGGCAGGTGCCAAGTCCTGCTGGAAAATGAAAATCAGCATCCCCATAAAGCTGGTCAGCAGATGGAAGCACGAAGTGCTCTAGTATTTCCTGGTAGAGGGCTGCGCTGACTTTGGATAAAACACAGTGGACCAACACCAGCAGGTCATATGGCTCCTAAAATCATCAATGACTGTGGAAACTTCACACAATTTGGATTCTGTGCCTCTTCACTATTCCTCCAGACTCTGGGACCTTGAGTCCTCCCCATGATTGTGTAACCTACTGAACCAGACAGGGACCCTTTAAAAAGGCTCAGGAAGCCTTTAGAGGTGTTTTTAGTTAATTAGCTGATTATAGAGCAACACCATGAGTTTTCAATTATTATCTGAGATACTTAATTTTGGGTTTTCACTCGCTGTAATTGAAAGAGAGAAATGCGCGCGCGCATGAGAGAGAGAGAGAGAGAGAGAGAGAGAGAGAGAGAGAGAGAAATGCGCGCGCGCACGAGAGAGAGGGAGAGAAATGCGCGCGCGCACGAGAGAGAGAGAGAGAGAGAGAAATGCGCGCGCGCACGAGAGAGAGAGAGAGAGAAATGCGCGCGCGCACGAGAGAGAGAGAAATGCGCGCGCGCACGAGAGAGAGAGAGAGAGAAATGCACGCGCGCACGAGAGAGAGAGAGAGAGAGAAATGCGCGCGCGCACGAGAGAGAGAGAGAAATGCACGCGCGCACGAGAGACAGAGAGAAATGCGCGCGCGAGAGAGAGAGATGCACGGAATTGAGAATGCCAATCAGTGTTCAAACTCTAATCAAGAAGTGGAAAATGAGGGGGTTCTGTTAAAACCAAACCACAGCCAGGTAGACCAACTAAAAATTCAGCCACAACTGCCAGGAAAATTGTAGGTGAAATACAGGACTCTCCAAAAACATGTGGCTGTTTCAAGATGCACAATAAGGAGGCACTTGAAGAAAGATGGGCTGCATGGTCGAGTCACCAGAAGAAAGCCATTATTATGCAAATGCCACAAAGTATCCTGCGTACAATACGCAAAACAGCACACAGAGACAAGCCTCAAACCTTCTGGCACAAAGTCATTTGGAGTGATGAGACCAAAATTTAGCTTTTTGGCCACAACCATAAATGCTACATTTGGAGAGGAGTCAACAAGGCCTATGATGAAAGGTACACCATTCCTACTGTGAAACATGGGAGGTGGATCGTTGCTGTTTTGGGGATGCGTGAACTACAAAAAGGCAAAGGAAATTTGGTCAAAATTGATGGCAAGATGAATGCAATGTGTTATCAAAAAATACTAGAGGAACATTTGCATTCATCAGCCAGGAAGCTACGCATGGGACGTACTTGGACATTCCAACATGACAATGATCCAAAACACAAGGCCGAGTCAACCTGTCACTTGCTACAGAAGAATAAAGTGAAGGTCCTGGAGTGGCCATCTCAGTCTCCTGACCTCAATATCATTGAGCCACTCTGGGGAGATCTCAAATGTGCAGTTCATGCAAGACAGCCCAAGAATTTACAGGAACTGGAGGTTTTTTGCCAAGAGGAATGGGCAGCTTTACCATATGAGAAGATAAAGAGCCTCATCCACAAAAAGACTTCAAGCTGTCATTGATGTTAAAGGGGGCAATACACTGTATTAAGAACTGGGGTATGTAAGGCCAAGAAAATTATAAATTCTGCCAGGTTAAGTAAACGTATGAGCACAACTGTATAACACTCTGTGTAATGAATCTATATAATATATGAGTTTCACTTTTTGAATTACTGAAATTAATTAACTTTGATGATTTTCTAATTTGAGGGAAAAAAAAAAAAAAAAAAAAACCAACACACAAACACACACACTAAAAATTTCATAAATATATCCCAGAGTTTGTAGAGACTATAACTTTTGCGCAACCCAATATAAGCTTATTGGGACTGTTTTTACCAAAAAAAGGTAGCAGAATACAGATTGGCCTAAATTGAGGAATACATTCAAATTTTTTTTTTATTTATTGGGTATGTTTTATAGCGTAAAGTAGAGCTGCATGTGTATTTTTTTCCCAAAAAATTGTGTTTGAAAGACCGCTGTGCAAATACTGTGTGACATAAAATATTGCAATGATTGCCATTTTATTTTCTAGGGTCTCTGAAAAAAAAAAAATATATATAAATATATATTTGGGGGTTCCAAGTAATTTAATAGCAAAAAAATGGATTTTAACTTGTAAGCTACAAGTGTCAGAGAAAGGCTTAGTCTTAGTTTTTTTTTTTTTTAAACGATTAATCCTGCAGCTCTAGCATAAAGTAAAAAATATTGTTTTTCTTTCCAAAATTGTCTTTTTTTATAGCACAAACTATAAAAACCGCAGAAGTGATCAAATACCATCAAAAGAAAGCTCTATTGGGGGGGGGGGGGGGGAGAAAGGGACATCAACTTTATCTGGGTACAGCGCCGCACAACCATGAATTGTTAAAGTAATGCAGTGCCGTATAGCAAAAAATGGCCTGGTCATGAAGGGGGGGTTTGGGTAAACCTTCCCGGGGCTGAAGTGGTTAAAGGTCTAAGGGTTTTTTTTAATGTATATGTGAAAGATAAGATAGAATGCATTAAGGTGAAAAACCTGGAGGGTTTACAACTTTTTAACCACTTGACTTTGACCGGAAGGATTTGCCCCCTTAATGACCAGGCCATTTTTTTGCGCTATGGCACTGCATCGCTTTAACTGACAATTGTGCGGTCATGCGACGCTGTAGCAAAACAAAAATTGATGTCCTTTTTTTTCCCCCCACAAATGGAGCTTTCTTTTGGTGGTATTTGATCACCTCTGCGTTTTGTTTTTTTTTGCGCTATAAACAAAGAGTGACAATTAAAAAAAAAAAAACAAAAACACCCCACGCGATAGCCGTATATTGATTGGTTTGCGCAGAAGTTATTGCGTCTGCAAACTATGGAATAGATTTAGCGACTTTAATTGTTTTTACTAGTAATGGCAGGGATCTGCGATTTTTAGCAGGACTGCGGCGGACAAATCTGAACCCAAATGACACTTGTTGGGGACTGATCAATGTAAAAATGACACTGGCAGGGGTAAAACTAGGGGGCGATCAAGGGGTTAAGTGTGTTCTAACTGCAGGGGGGATGGGCTACAAGGGACATGAAAGAGATCACTGTTCCCAATCGCTGGGAACAGTAGATCTCTGTCAAATCTCCTGTCAGAACGGGGATCCGCTTGTTTACACTGGCAGATCCGGGTCACCGGCGGACATAGAGTACACCTGACCTGCACCACTGTGCGAGCTGCCGTAAGGGGATTTGCACAGCGCTGCCAACCTGCTGCAGTAAATCTCCGTGAGCCGGTCTACAAAGCAAGTCAAATGTATGCCTTCAGGAGATTCTGTGCACCTTACCATTGCTCCAAGAGTTGCTTAGAGAGGCTTCTGATTTTCATGGACTTGTGCGATGTAAAAAAGTTGCTCCAACGCACACAAATCAGATAGGTCTCTGTACGAAAGCCTTAAGCTATACAGAAAACTTTCTCAAAACGGCTTTTTTGGAATAAGAAAGTTCCTCAAAGCTCTGCCATTATCTGTACACACAACATCAGGTGCTTATGGACACACCTAGTTTTCAATATAATGAATATAGGAAAAAAATGAACGTGTAGGAATAGGCTCATTGTGGGTTAAGGAGCCGTCCAGGGGGGCGTTTCAGTGGATTTATTCAGAGTGCGGCTTTCATTTTTTTCCCCATTTTCTTTTTTTGGAACTAAATTCACAGCAATGATTTGAAGTTTGCACAAATTTCCAAACCTAGGCCTTTGCGTCCTCCACGGTTAGCAAATAGCTCTGGTACACGACCCAGCTGTCCCTGTTCGCCACATCCTGATGTATACAGATCACCATCGGCGGTGAGCATCACAAGGTGGTCATTTCCTGAGAAGGGGGAGAGAGGGAACCCACATACAACACTTGTTACATTAAAAACCTCTGAATTAAAAAAAAATAAAATAAAAAAGCGCTATTCTTTAGCTACGTTGCATTTACATAAAGGCTTAAGTCAATGTATTGTACACAGACATAGTATATTGCAATACTTCTAAAAACCAACATAGTAAAACCAACATAAAGTGGAATTTTACCTTCAAAAGTTCCTAGGTTTAGCAGCAGGGTGGATTTGATTTAAATCACTAGTAAAAAGGCTTGATTTAAATCAATTTGATTTAAAGAATAATTTTTAAAGAGCAACTGTCATCTCTGTCCTGCAGCGGCTCCTCCCCTGGCCTGCTGTTGACACACCGACAGTCCCATTCACTTTAACGGAAGAGCTGGTGATGCGGCAGTGACACAAGGTGAGGGACGTGGCGGCAGCAGGTGAGTGGATGTCCACTAACAGGCACTGCCATGGTGGATCTGAAATGACAAGTGCTCTTTAAATATAAGGACTCATTCTTGCTGGTAGTTAGAATCTTTAATATTTGCAAACAAAATGAAGGTTTCCCATTTAGAATAAGCAGCTGTCAGTTTAGTAAATATTTCCAAACTAGGTCCCTTTTACGGCTCACTGCCATTTTGCTCCTCAAGGGAGGAATAAAGCACTTCAAGCTATGTGCAGAAAGATCACAAGGTTTATAAATGGATTAGAATGTTTCACTTTCAATTTTACTGCTTGCCCTTCCTCCTCACACTTAGAGCCTGGTACAGATGCATGTCTCTGCAATCATACAGTTTGTAGTGTACATATATTTGCAAAAATATTCCTGAACTTTGTTTTATCTCATAGTTACTGTGAAATTGTGTGAATGCATCAATGCAGTGCAGGTCATCTCAGCTTGCATTCATTGAATGATTTTACCAAAAAAAATTCTATATTGCAGAATATACAACATCATGCTACATAATTTAGTTTATTCAGCATGGAATGGAGCTTAGTTATGAATATATCTTACATAGAAACCCATCTTTTGATTTTAACCCCAAAGGCATTTTCTAACACAAAAAAGCTTTATTTATCCACCCCTTTAAGGGTACCTGCTCCTACCACCTAGGTGATCAGAGCAGAAGTTACCCCCAACCTTCTGGGACATGTTACAGGTCCCAGAAGGCAGCAGGACAATTCCCAGTTCAGCTGCCGCTAAATGTGACACACAAGTCAATTAGCTGTGGCCAAAACCAAAGGTCAGAAGCTCTAATCGGATAACTACAGGGTACAAATCTGGCCATATGTACAACATGTGCATGAGACAGAAGTTTCTCCACGGCAAACTCTTGCTAGCAGAGAAGCCAAGCTGCATGTATGAATGAGCCCTTAGTCCACTCACCCGATGCTATTTTCACTACAGGAGCATCTATTTGGACCTGAACTGGAACCACACTCTTCTTCATAGGCTCAAGTAATCCAATAACACCATTGTTGTCCTATTAGCAAATAGGAAAATAAAACAATAAGCAACCATATGCATGCCAGGAGTACATTTTATACAATTATATAGATTGAACACACACGCACTGCATTTTATACCATTTATTTTTCCTAGCTATTATAAATGATAGAAAGTAAAATCAAGTTTGTTTCCACCTTAGATTACCATTATCAGACTCATTATTACCTATCAGTAACATTTATAAAAAGTAACATTGGATCAATTGGCTAGAGACAAAAAGGTTTTTTAGTTTAGGCTGGTGGTTGCCCCATTATCAGGAGCTGAAAAGATGATGTTTCCACAACTACCACACATGCGCAGAAATGTCCCATCAAGAGTCATTAATAGGAGCCAAGATGGTGAGACTAGGGTGGCTACATACACACACACACAAAATACTGCCACTTCATTAGCTTGCATGGACAATTAAGTATGTACATTGTTGCCCAAATACCCTTTAATCCCTATGAATAAGCAGTAGCAGATGCTGGGATGATGGCACCGAGATCCCATACATGCATGTGCAATGAGGTCACTACCCTGAATGCTGCTGCCATATGTTCCGACATCATAGACAATACCATGTTTACACAGTAGCAAAAGACTCTAGAAATGAGGCAGCGACCACTGCGCATGCGTGGATTATTGCTGTTACTAGTACCAGGGCTGGGCCAAAAACGTAGACATTACGGAAGCAGTGATGGATCCCAACTGTAGTTAACGGCCCAGCCAGGCAGAGTAAGGTTATTAAATGCAGTGGCAACTCCAGTAACATCAACTTAAGAGACTATCACATAAATTTTTTAGGTGAGGTAGGCAAAGTATGTATAAGGAGGGTAAATAAAGTATGTACAAGCAGTTTCATGAGAGCCCACAGTTCATTAGGGGTAGAGGTACCAACTATAAAAGCTATCCTAAGTAAAAACTTAAGGTGCCAGAGTTGGGTTTTACCGACAGGCAGGTCCCCCTGCCCGGTTCAGCAGCGCCAGCTGCAGTCAGAAGGATGCGCATCAATAGCGGCTGTTCTGACAAAAAAGGTCAACAGCACACTGCATACACTCTGCTATAGGCCAGGCAGTAAGAGGAGTGCAAGCCTAACTCCCCCTCTCAACTCTTGAGTGAGCACAACACCTCTCGTCAACAATGCACTGCCACACACACACACACACACACACACACACACACACACACACACACACACACACACACACAAACACACAAACATCAACACACTTGTACTGGACACCAGTGCACCAACATGGACTCATGCATTTGACATGCACTGGCTGCTACTGCATCGAACACACTCGCCTTCACAGGCTCGGACATGCACTCATTGCTACTGCCCCCACTTTTGTATTCAAGACTTTTATATTTCTCAAAGTATTACTAAACCCACAACAGAAAAATCAGTCTGTATATGTGGCATAGCATGTTTGTTATACTCACTGTGGAACTTGAGGGGTTAATCCTCTGCATTGAGTAAAAAGGCCATTTTATCCTGTATGCACAGATCCTCTCCCTCCTGCAGTCTATCAGGGGAAGGCCAGCCAACACAGGCAGAGTAGCCAACCTGCACATGATCAGTTGTTTCTTTTATGCTGGATAGAATAGTTACTTGTTCTCAGAGATAGCCAGGTCACATGATATTGACATCACACATGTGGGCGTGTATATAGGCTGAAGTGGAAATCTCCTTCCCGATCTCTCAGCACTGGAAAACCTGCAGTTTGCCATGTGCCCGTGGTATACAGATCATCCTTAGATTAACCATTTTCATATTACTGGGTTTAGTAACACTTTAAGGTCTACCGAAACATGAGCAAGCAAAGGGCTAAGAAATGCTGGTTGCATACCCTGAATGATCCAAAGACAAACACCCTTCCATCTTCCGTCAATGCAGCGGTATGGCTATCCCCTGCAGACACCTGTACAACTTTTTCTGGCAGCTGGACTTTCCCAGGTTCTGTTTCTGAACCCTCCTCTGAGGTGTCCCGACCTAGTGCTCCTTCATCATTACAGCCAAATGTATAAATCTGTGAAGTCACAGAAGATAGAGTACCATCAGCTATAAATCATGTGGATACATGTAAATCAGAAAGGGTTGAACAACAAACTTGCTAGGTTGTTCTTTGGTCAACAATATCAGAAACTCACACTGCCAGATACTGCAAGACAAACTGTGTGCATTCCTCCAGCCTCGGCCTGTACTATTGGTTCTTCAAGCGGTACAAGTGCTGGCCTCTTTCGTTCCATCACATCTTCTCCAAGGCCCAACTGACCCACATCACCTTGTCCAAGGGCTAGCACCAAACCACCAACAGTGTTGTGGGAGCCATGAGTGACCACTGAAAAGCAAAATACATGCAAGGACTGCATTAAGGGTGGTGGTAGTTCGTAAAATCAAAGAGCAGAGAATATAAGGCTAGTTATTGCAGGTTTCCCACAACATTCTTAGAAAAAAAACAAACCCACACACCACCATACAAAAACAGGTTATTCACCCCCCCCCCCCCAATCTGAAGAAAGTATGCATAAGTACAGTATCTCACAAAAGTGAGTACACCCCTCATGTTTTTGTAAATATTTTATTATATCTTTTCATGTGACAACACTGAAGAAATTACACTGCTACAATGTAAAAAAAAGTGAGTGTACAGCTTGTATAACAGTGTAAATTTGCTGTTCCCCCAAAATAACTCACAGCCATTAATGTCTAAACTGCTGGCAACAAAAGTGAGTACACACCCCTAAGTGAAAATGTCCAAATTGGGCCCAAAGTGTCCGTTTGAGGATGCCCCACAGATGCTCAATAGGGTTTAGGTTTGGAGACAGGCTTGGCCAGTCCATCTTTACTCTCAGCTTCTTTAGCAAGGCAGTGGTCATCTTGGAGGTGTGTTTGGGGTCATGTTGGAATACTGCCCTGCGACCCAGTCTCCGGAGGGGATCATTCTCTGCTTCAGTATGTCCTAGTATATGTTTGCATCCATGGTAGAGGTTGACCGATATATCGGCCGATATTTGGCATTTTTTACTTAATCGGCATTGGCCGATTGTGCTGATAAAAAAAGGCCGATTATAACTACAGAGTGTCTTGCAAATTACTTCTGTAAAAGAAGTCAATGCAAGTTGCCTGAAGTTTTCTTCTCTCCTCCTCTGAGCAGCCTGCCAAATCTGATAGGAAGAAACATTGTATATCTTCAGGTTCTTTTATCAATGAGCTGAACTATGTGTGGAGGAGTTCTCAGTTTAACCATTTAAAGACTAAATCTTTTCTGACACTTGTTGCTCACAGGTAAAAATCCTGTATTTTCTGCTACTTAGAACCCCCAAACATTATAATATATATATATATATATATATATATATATATATATATATATATATATATATATATATATATATATATATATATATATATATATATAAAAATCAGAGATCCTAGGGAATAAACTAGCGCTTGTTGCAATATTTTATGTCACACGGTATTTGCGCAGCGGTCTTTCAAACGCAATTTAAAAAAAATAAAAAATAAACACACTAATGAATTAAAAAAAAAAAAAAAAAAAACTAAGCAGTAATGTTAGCCCATTTTTTTTCGTCCAAAAGTTTTGATTTTTTTTTTTTATCTAAATTATACATACAAGTGAACTGATTGGAGGTTTGTTTTGTTTAATAAATGTAAGAAATTTTCTGTATCACTTATTACTTAGGGCCCTTTCACACTGGGGCGGTTTGCAGGCGCTATTGCACTAATAATAGCGCCTGCAAACCGACCTGAAACACCCGCTGTTTTGTCTCCAGTGTGAAAGCCCCAAGGGCTTTCACACGGGAGTGGTGCGCTAGCAGGACGGGAAAAAAAGTCCTGCTAGCAGCATCTTCGGAGCGGTGAAGGAGCAGAGTATATACCGCTCCTGCCCATTGAAATCAATGGGACAGCGCGGTTATACCGCCGGCAAAGCGCCTCTGCAGAGGCGCTTTGCGGTGGTTTTTAAGCCTCTCGGCTGCTAGCGGGGGTAAAACCACCCCGCTAGCGGTCGAATACCAACAGTAAAGCGCCGCTTACAATAGCGGCGCTTTACCGTCATTTTAGCGGCGCTATTCGGCTGCTAGCGGGGCGCTTATAACCCAGCTAGCGGCCGAGGAAGGGGTTATATGCGCCCCTGAAGCGCCGCTGCTGAAATGCTTTGCAGGCGCTTCGACAGCGCTGCGCATTCATTTCAATGGGCAGGAGTGGTACAGCAGCGGTATACACCGCTCCAAAGATGCCACTTGCAGGACTTTTTTTCAACATCCTGCCAGCGCATCGCCTCAGTGTGAAAGCCCAAGTGACTGCAGGGGAGCCCTTTTGCAGGCACTTTACAGGTGTTATTTTTAGCCCAAAAGCGCCTGAAAAACGCCCCATTGTGAAAGGGGTCTAACTGTTAGCTTTTATGAGATGAAGGAAAAAAAAAAAAAAAAAAAAAAAAAAAAAAAAAAAAAAAAAATCGGCCAAATATATCGCCCCCCCCCCCCCCCCCCCCCAAAAATCGGCATCATATATCGGCCATTGCGATTTCTAAATATCGGCATCGACATCGGACAGAGGAAAACCCATATCGGTCGACCTCTAATTCATGGTTCCCTCAATGAACTGTAGCTCCCCAGTGCCGGCAGCACTCATGCATCCCCATACCATGACACTCTCACCACCATGCTTGACTGTAGGCGAGACACACCATGCTTGACTGTAGGCGAGACACACTTGTCTTTGTATTCGCTTATGCCAGTTCACACTAGGGGTCTATGACAAGCCTGGAGGTGAAGGGCTAAAAACAGCTGAGCATGTTACTCCCTAGTGCCAGGCAGGCACTCTTCAAAATGTGAGTGGATTACAGATATTTTTTTAACAAGCCTGAAGTTTTTACACTATGGGAGCCTCCTTCCCTTTTTATCTTCCCCATGACATCCTGTGATCTGTGAAAGGGAAATCTGACCAGAATACTGTGACTGATGTTCATTTGGAGATATTGTAGTCTTCCAGCTGGTTTATAATTTCACAAGTATATAAATTTGGGGAGTCCATTTTAGTGAGAGCGGTGAAGAATTTACACAATGGTGGAGCACTCAATGCACTTATAAGCAAAGATGTTTTATTGCACAAGTTAATTGTTTTATGATTTTGCTCTATATACTTGATTGATTTTTTTGGACTTATATTTCAGCACTCTAATAATATTGCACAAAAGTTTTTTGCGTTGCACTTTGACATGCACTAGCACTTTATATATTTTTTGCACAATTTGTTTATTACATATGTGTTATTACGTATATATGTTTGGATTACTGATAATTTTAATGATTTTTTTGGATTGATGTGCAGACCAGCGCCACTCTTATCGCTATATACAGTTGATAAAGCAGCCTGGGACATCACATGCACGGTATATTTTTCATTGCTTACACGCTCTTAACACTAGTATTTAACAATTTGTCAAATCCCAATAACATCATGCATCCTTCCAGCAAGACTAACAGCAAAATCAAGGCAGCAATCGGGGAGTTGTATCCTAACTAGTCGCAGGCAACTATAATAAATATCACAGCACAAACAGTTGACCCTATTGGCACCAATGTGTTGGCTAACAGAATAGGGGATGGGGGGGGGGGGGGGGGACAGACACATATTAAAAGATGTGAGTCAGCTTTGACTCATTTTAGAGAACACAAATGTGATCCAAGCCTTGTAAATGGCAACTCTAATAATAGCCCAAGTGCTACCCAGCCAAAATCACTTTAACGAAAGTAACACGAAGGCACGCAAACCCGTTTACAGAATTTTGGCCCTACATACATGAAAACTGTTAATCGTGTGTGGTTTTCAAAATGGAACTCATATACAAATATATTGTGCATGGTTTTCATACTTACATTTAGATTTTTTAACCTCAGGAGTACCATTGCTTTCTTCAGCAGGAACGCTCCTCTTCAAAGGTTTCTTTCCACGCATTGCAGTCGGTTACAGATAATATTTCTGAAGGCAAAAAAGCGAAATGTTACCATGAATGCTTCTATATAGTATTTTTAGTATGAAGCTTGGACGTTTTTTATACAAGCCTTGATTGGTTTGTTTTTAACAAACAAAACATGTCAACCACAAGTAATAGAGACTTATTCCACTCAGTTCAGCTCTCTGTAAGAGGCCACAATACGTATACAGAGAGAGCAGCAAAGATCACAGCACATTAGGCAACTAAAAACCGTAACAATTATATTTTCTGAGGTATTCAGCTGCAAAAGTTAGGCAACTGTACAGTGTATTTTTTTTTTTCTTTTTCTTTTTAGCAGGCACAATAACAGCGATCACAAACGTAAACAAATGATTCGTGCTGCAGCTGATGTTCAGTTTCTTTTCACTGCGCTCAGTTGTGAGGGAAAACAGTGTTTTTTTTTGTTGTTCTTTTTTACAGTGTTTGGCACAGATTCCTGATCACTGCCACCCCAGTGCTTGAGTGTTGCATCTGCCTGCCTTCTGTACTGACCCTGGCATGTTTATTGACCATGTTCCTGCCTGCCGCCTGAACTGACCCATTTAGATGTTCCACTGACTACAATCCTGCAAGACATTAGTCTCAGCCATCGCCTAATGACAACTGCACTCCTGAAAGCACAGGAAGACTCTTGTTCACTCTTTGTTCAGCCTCCCGTATTTCCTGGCCAGTGAACATGGCATTACTAGGGACAGCCACATGCCTGTAGGCTAAGCTTGCTTGGCTTATAGGTTCAAGGACTGCTATAAATGAGGCTACATTAAGCTATATTCCCTGACCACTTGTGCAGAGGCGGGCATTACAGTACACGGTTTTTGAGTCAATGTTACTGTTTTGGTTTTTAATGAGACAAAATCAGGTACATAACCACTACAAATAGGGTTGCACCAATACTAGTATCGATATCAGTGCTGATACTGAGTATTTGCCCAAGTACTTGTACTCGGGCAAATGCTCCCGATGCCTGACCCGATACCTTTTATATGAAGAGGTGGCTCACAAAAGTCAGTGGGCAGAGCAGAAAACGAGTCCTGGCAGTGAAGAGCGAGTTGGGTTGGCAGCAGCGGAAGGTAAGCTTGCCAGGGGCAGGGGTGTGGGTTGCACTTGCAGCCGTCAGAATCCGTGACCCGGCCCATCCAATTTGTTAACGGAAGTGACAGCCCTGGTCTCCGTCAGTGATTGAACAGCGCAACGCCCATCTTGTTACACCCTGCACTCGACCTCAGTAAGCCAGCAGTCACAAGGCGGCAACGGACATCTTGTTACACCCAGCCCATATAGTTCACCAACTATTATGGGCTGGGTGTAACAAGATGTCCGCTGCCACCTTCTAATGGCTGGCTTACTGAGGTAGGGTGTACCAAAATGGGCGTTGCAGCACTTGTATACTCAAGAAAGTTTAACTGTTATTGATTGTCTCTCTCATCATTTCATTGCCACTGCCTGACCATCAGTGCCACTGTGACATGACATTAAAAAAAGTAAATCTCCTCAATGGCAAAAAATAAACCAACAGGGGTTATATTCCTCCCTTGCTCTATCCAGAATGAAAAAAGGATTTGCCTATAATTCTATTTTAAAGTACATAAAATATGAAGGCCAGTTCCTTTAAAGAATTTTACAGGGAGTACCAAATCCAATTTTCTATTGTCCTTTGAGGTTCTCTATTGTGCTTTCAGCTTGATGAATTTGGCACCAAAGGAGGTCCAAAAGCAGATCACAAAAGGGTGGATTTTTTTTTTTTTTTAAATCAAAAAAGATTTGATTATCAAATTTTAATAAAAATGCTTTTGGAGTAAAAATCTATCTAAAGATAGTTTTCTATTTAAGATACATTAATAATTTTGTTTATTCAGCATGAAATGGAGCTTAGTTGTGTAGCATGAGGCTGTAAATTCTGCAATAGTTACGTTTTTTGGTAAACTCATTCAATGAATCTAAGCTCTGCCAGCTGAGATAACATGCACTGCATTGATGCATTTACACAATTTCACAAAACCATGAGAAAACAAAGTTTAGGGATATCCCTTTGTTTTGCAAATCTATGTACTCTACAAACTGTATGATTGAATCGGTTCCGATATCGCTGTTTTACTAACCTGACAGCTTATTATTCTAAATAGAAAACCTTCATTTTGTTTGGAAATTAAAATATTCGAACTACCAGCAAGAATAAGTCCTTACATTTAAAGAGCACCCGTCATTTCAGATCCATCATGGCAGCGCCTGTTAGTGGACATCCACTCACCTGCTGCCGCCACGTCCCTCACCTTGTTGTGTCACTGCCACATCACCAGCTGTCCCATTAATGTGAATAGGACTGTTGGTGAGTCAACAGTGGGTCAGAGGAGGAGCCGCTGCAGGACAGAGACGACAGTTGCCCTTTAAAAATGATGATTTAAAAAAGGACTTTATTTAAATGAAGCCTTTTTACTAGTGATTTAAATCGAATCCATCCTGGGGCACACCAACACAAACCTAGGCGAAACAACCACACACAGAACAGCTACTTGCAGAGCCTTGACATAAACTAGCATCTTTCAAGGCAGATGCATTGACCATATAGGACTTCAAGAAAGCAATCACAAAAGAATAGGTTGCAGTCGTTTATATCCAAGAGACAGAAGCCCGAGGACAAAAACCCCAAAAAGTACTTGTTGCTCTAGAGAAGTGCAATTAAAAAGGCAGGAACATATCTCAACTCAAGGGCCTGTACAATAGCCAGTCAATTCCAACTAGAAATAGTAGATCCGGACACCAGGGAACTCCTTTAGGGCTTTCTGGAATAAATCCATCTGGTTAAAAGAAGCAGTAGCCAAGAGATAAACCTCAATGGACCACACCACATTCAGATAATAGAGGAGAGATCTCCTTGGGGTGAACCGAAACTGAACACAGCAAGAGCATCACACAACATCGTCCTTGGATGAAAGCAGAGATCACTTTGGCAGGTTTGGAGTGGAGGCAGGAGCAACATGTGCAAACCCTTGTACAAAGTACAAAATCAGAACAGTTAAGAGGACCAAGAAAAAAGAATAGACAGGGCAAAACCCATATTGAGGTATGGGCCAAATATTGCTCTACTCCTAACTGAAGCAAAGAACTTGGCTCCCCTCAAAGACACGTGGGAAAAACGCGAGACTTGCCCCAGGGAAAATATTGTTTCCACGGTCAAATATATCCTGCGTGAAGCAAGTTTACAAGCTTTAAAAAGTATGCAAGAAAGATGTATATACACTAACCCATTTTCCAGCCCGCTCCGGTCCAGTTGCATGATCCCCTCTGCCAGCCAGTTGTAGCTGCAGGGGAGAGGAGAAATAGCTCAACAATGGCTGGTAAATCCTGAAGCGGTGACATCACCCATAGGCTCCTATGGTCCATTCATTGCCAGAGCTCTCTCCACGCCCTTGCAGCCACTGCAGACTTGACACGGGAGCCGAATCAAGCGACCGGACTGAAAATTATACATCTTTCTAACACAGGTTAGTCACCAAAGGTTCCCGGCTCTTGACTGGATAGATTAATAGCAGCGCAGCCATTGGCTGCGCTGCTTTCAATCAAATCCAATGACACGGGTGCCGGAGGGTGGGGCTGAGTCCTGCATTCGGCCTCTATGGGACGCCGAATGCTGAACTCGGCAGCGCGCCCGCAAGGTAACCCCCTCGGGAGAGGGCTTCTCCAAGGGGGTTATCTAATGCGGGGAGTAGGCGCAAGAGCCGCCGAGGGACCCCAGAAATAGATGTTCGGGGCCACTCTGTGCAAAACGAGCTGCACAGTGGAGGAAAGTAAAGAAAAAAAAAAAAAAACTTTATTTTTTTAAATAACAAACATAACGATCCTTTAGTATCACTTTAAAGCGGGGGTTCACCCACACCGCCAAAAAAAAAAAAAAAAAAAAATATTAAAAGCCAGCAGCTACGAATACTGCAGCTGCTGACTTTTAATACATGGCCACTTACCTGTCCCGGGGTCCAGCGATGTCGGCAGGGGACGCCGAGAACCCGCTCGGTTCTCGGCAGCTGCCGCTGCCATCCTAGGTAAGGGAATCAGGAAGTGAAGCGTTGCGGCTTCACTTCCCGGTTCTCTACTGCGCATGCGCGAGTCGCGCTGCGCATCCCAAGTGGTCCGCGCTCTCTGCTGGGAGCTGTGTGTTCCCAGCAGACAGCGCGGTGGGGACGGGAAGAGGCATAGACTCCCATGGGAGTCTATGCCGGAAGTGGGTGCAAATACCTGTCTTAGACAGGTATCTGCACCCCCCTCCCCCCTGAAAAGGTGCCAAATGTGACACCAGAGGGGGGGAGGGTTCCAAAAAGCGGAAGTTCCATTTTTGTGTGGAACTCCGCTTTAAGACTAGTTGAGTTTATCTGACCATGCTTAACCACTTAACGCAAAGCGCCATAGCTGTATGTCGGTACTTTAACGTAGAATACTGGGGTTATGGCAGCAGATAGCCCCCACTTGACTCAATGACGTTGGATGACGGAAGCGACGTCAAAACGTTACTTCTGCCCAACGGCCTTAAAAGGGGGAATTTTTTTTTTTTTTAAAGTGGTAATGTGAGATCTGAGGTCTTTTTGACCCCAGATCTCACATTGAAGAGGTCCTTTCATGCTTCTTTTCTATTACAAGGGATGTTTACATTCCATGTTATAGGAATAAAAGTGATAAAGAAAAAATAAAATAAAAATCGCAATAAGCGTATATTGATTGGTTTGCGCAAGTTATAGCCTCTACAAACTAGGATATAGATTTACAGCATTTTTAATTTTTTTTTTTTTTTACTAGTAATGGCGGCAATTTTTATCGGGACTGCTACATTATGGCGGACACAGACACATTTTTGGGACCACTGATAATTATACAGCGATCAGTGCTATAAAAATGCACTGATTACTGTGTAAACGTCACTGGCAGGGAAGAGGTTAACACTAGGGCGATCAAGGGGTTAACTGTTTTCCCTAGTGTGTGTTCTAACTGGGGGGGGGGGGGGCCTGACTATAGGAGATGACAGATCGTGGTTCCTAGCTAGTAGGAACTCACAATCTGCCTCTCCTCTCAGAACAGGGATGTGTGCGTTTACACACACATCCCTGTTCTGCCTCTTTCTTGCCCGCAAGCATCGGCACCCCCGCAATGCAGCGGGCGCACGCCTGCTATCCCGCTTAAAAGGAGCCAACGTACAGCTACGACGGCTCGTGGCGACCTGCTGTAGTATGACGGTGGCTGGTTGGCAAGCGGTTAAAATGGTAGTAGGGGCATAAAAATGCTCTGCTGCACATACAGGTTTACATAAGAGAATACAGTCCAAGATATTGATCAAAAGAAAAGGTTCTCACATGTGGCCAATGTGCTAATTGCATTAAAGTTTTTATAAAAGCTAGGTTTTTCTTTACCTAAATGCATAAAAAAAAAAAAAAAAAAAAAAAAAAAAAAGTCTGCCTTCTTGTTTATCAGAGAAGCAAAAAGATCTACCTCTGGTTGTCCCCAGATATTTGTCAATGGCAAAAACTTTCAGACTTAAGGACCATTAGTCCTGCAAAGTAGTGAGGAAATCTGCTAGTGTTTTGTGCCCCTTTTCAGAAACTTCTCTGCTATCCTCTGCAAGGCTAGACTCCTTGTTCCCCATTGTTTGTTGACCTAGGCAACTGTCTTCATATCGTTGGAAAGAAGATGGGGCCCCTTCACCTAAGTCATTGACCTGTGCTACTCTGTCCCCTAAATTAGCTCCCCAGAGAAACTGGCAAAGTCCAGAGAAGTCCATTGGGGAGATGGGCCTGAGGTCTCCACCACCACCACAGAGAGAATCCCAAACTCTCAGAAGGAAGAATTAAAGGAGGTGTCTCTGACGAAGACGTGCCCAAGACGCCACTGGACCAGCTGCTGCCATAACACTTCTTATTCACAAAGATGGCTCATCCAGAGCTGTGCAATTTATTGATCCAACCTGTGGCAGGAATAGCTTTAATTCTGTGGAACAAACCTGAAAACTGAACTAGGTTAGATTTCTCCCCATTGATCAGTCTAACCAAACTCTGGAGGCAATTCTGTGAACAGTGTGAAGTTCAGTTCATCGGTTTATGGGTGCTGCACCATTCCCTTCTCTGAGCATTAATAATCGGACATCTAGTGGTTTGGCAATTGCAGCTCTCACAGTTGAACATTTAGCTTATGGAGTTTCCTCAGCACTGTTTTTTGTGGACATGGGGTTTGAAAGACTAAGATTGAGCTCAGCAGTCACTTTTGCAGCAGTTGGTTTCTTATTCCGGGTCATAATCCTGCGCAACGTCCTTTTCATCAGGTGACCATATTGACTGCGCTTATGCTTTCCCAGTAACTGCACATGCCGTCATAACTATAATTTTTTATATACATACACACCCTTCTTCCATGTGAGCCTGCAGTTGGTCTAACCAGACCTCCAAATTGCAGGCCACTACCATCGTAGCCATTGCCGGCTGTAAGTTCACCATGACTATGTCCCATGACCTCTTTAGTAACACCTTTATCCTTTTGTCCATGGGTTCCTTAAGGACTCCTATGTCCTCAAACACGAGGTCAGTTGACTTAGCGCATTGCAAAACAAATGCTGCGTCCAACTTTGTTCCACACAGGAGGACACCTCGTTAAAGGGGAACCTCCTTTTTAAGCTTTTGGTAAAACACAACTTTTTCTCAGGCTCCACCCACTCTGATGGATTCTGATAAGACGTTGTGTACCGGGAATACCCCGCCTTGGTCTTCCTTCAGAGTCTGGTACATTTGGTCATGTATGGAGAGAGAAACCTGTTCTTCCTTAATCTCCAGGGTTTCATAGATCACCCCCAGCAAGGCGTCCACCTCCTCGAGCGAGAGCCTATATCTAGGCGATTTTGTCCCTTGTTCCGGTATACATTTGGATGAGGCTGCTTCACTCAGCTCCTCCAAAGAATCTGAATCTTCCTCTTCCATTCCACCACCCTCCTCTGGGGCTTTAATGAGAGATACTTCAACTGGCTGTTTTGGGGCCTCATGGTTCAACAGCATTGACTTAATTGCCTTAATTTCCTTCTTCACACCCGAGATGAAGTCTTTACATGCCCCTCTTGAGTCTTGTAGACTAGTTTGTCTATACATGGCTTGCAGAGCAGTTTATTTCAACCCTCTAAACAAGGTCATGCAAGACAGGCACCTCTTCTTCCCTCCGGACTTCTCAGATTCTTTGGGCTGATCCTAGAACAGGAGAAAAGGGAGAAGGGGGGAAACATGCTGTCAAACACCCTCTTTTCCTGGGTGTACCATCACCAACAAAACAGTGCTACCCCAGCAGCCATAATTGGATTCTCAAGGTCCCTAAGCCCGGATTCAATGCAAGAGTGACACCTAGGGACCCCCAGGCCCCCACCACCTTCCCTCACCAACCCTGTAGGCTAAGACACCCCCGTGTTTGCCTACCTGAGCTGGGCCACTGCCACTCCGCGCCACTTCCATGGACGTGTCCTCCTCCTGCAACATCGCGCTGCTGCACTTGTGACCAGGCTCAGGATCACCAGCAGCTTGTGTCTGGCGTTTAAATCCGGCGGCCTCATTTGCTGCGGGACCCGGGAGTGACGTGCTGAAAGCCCTGTGCCCTCCTGCACTCCAAAGGCCAGAACTCAAGGCCCCTGCCCTACTCTCACCAGGAAACCCACTGGCTTCCGGTCCGGCAGAGGATTCACCCCCTGCTGGGAGAGCAGTGCAGCAGACGTCCAGCCCTCCCTGAGCTTTTTCTGGAGAAGCGCTGGTACCAGCTTCCACTGCAGCCTGACCAGGGGCCCATCGTTCCTACACAGGTAGCGCACTCTCCCCCTTCTAGACAGCGTTCCTAGGCTCAGGGGAGACAGAGCTCCATAACCTACTCCTCCTCCAAGGGAGGAAACACAAAAGACTGAGGATTGGTGGCCGCCCTTTAAAGACTTAACCACTTGTGTTTCCTGCCTCCGGAGGTGGAGCCTGTCTCTCCTGTGCTGGACAGACGACTGGAGAAGCCTTCATTTTGTTTGCAAATATTAAAGATGCTAACTACCAGCAAGAATGAGTCCTTACATTTAAAGAGTACCTGTCATTTCAGATCCATCATGTCAGCGCCTGTTAGCGGGCATCCACTCACCTGCTGCCGCCACGTCCCTCACCTCATTGTGTCACTGCCGCATCACCAGCCGTCCTATTAAAGTGAACGGGACTGTCGATGAGTCAGCAGCGGGTCAGAGGGAGGAACCTACTGTGGGTGCTGGAATCACGCCTATTCCCGCACCCAAAACTTGCGAGGCTGCCATTCATTTAATGACACCCTCACGCATCCAAAAACGCAAAGCGTTTGCAGGTACCACTAGGAAATTGCATGGTGCAAAAAGCACTATGCGATTTCCTCGTGGCTGCATTTCAAAAATTGTTCAGGAACCTTTCATGAAAAGGAGGCACAACAGCCCATTCAAATGAATGAGCCACCTTTCCCGTGCAGACGCGGCTTCTGGAGCCGCAAAAACAAAAAAACAAAAAAGGGGAGAACCAGGCCTAAGAGTGCTGCTACAGCAATACTGAGTCATGGCCTTCACCATCTAATGTTGTTAAGGGATACCTATATACACCCCTGTAAGGCCTCATGAACACAGGGTGTCTGTTTTGCCCCTCTGAATGCCTTGTTCCCTGGCAGGAGAAAAGATGCTTTAAACAATGCAGTAAAAGCCTCATAATATACATGATTTATATAGCACCAACGGTTTGTGCAGAGCTTTACAACAAAAGGGCAGCTGGTAGTTACAATACAGGAGGAATCAGGGGGCCCTGCTCGTTAGAGCTTACAATCTAGGAGAGGGTCAAGTGACACAAAAGGTAATAATTGTGGGGGGTGAGTTGAAGGAGAAAATAAAAGTACAGTTGTTAGGTAGGGACAGAATAGGCTTCTCTGAGGTGCAGGGCTTTCAAGGATCATCCAAAAACAAACAGAGTAGGAGATAGACAGATTGGGGTAGGGAGTTCGATAGGATAGGAGAGGCTTGGGAAAAGTCCTGGAGGCAAGCATGGGTGGAGGGGACAAGGGAGCTAGAGAGCAGGAGGTCTTGGAAGGAATGAAGTGAACGAGTAGGCTGGTATTTTGAGACTAGGACAGTGATGTAGCTAGGGGCCAGGTCGTGGGTAGGTTTGTAAATGGTTGTTAGTATTTTGTTGGGTGAGTGGCAGCCAGTGGAGAGATTAACAGAGGAGTAGCAGACACTGAACAATTGGTAAGGTGGATGAGCCTGGCAGCAGCATTCATGATGGACTAAAGGAGGGGGGGTGGCCTATGTAAAGGTAATCCAGTGAGGAGGGAGTTGCAGTAGTCGAGGCGGGAGATGACCAGGGAGTGAAAGAGGAAGTAAACTTCCTCTGTTGACATTTACCTATATGTAGTGTAAATATCTCCTAAATGTATATGTTTTAGGAGATGTTACATGCAGCCAATGACATCACTGGTGCATGCGTTCTGAAGGAAGGGCCACCAGTGCCATTCCTTCCGAGCCCTGTGCAATGGACAGCGGCATGCGTGGCAGTGACGTCATTGCTGCTCCGGCCAGTCACAGAGCCCATGAACCCCGGAGGTAAGACGAGCGAAAATGGAAGCAGCTACAGCTCTGACATTGCGGTGCTGGAACAGCTTCGTTTTAAGGCAAGTTTCACATATGTGCTAGGATGCGACGCATCCTAGCACATTATGACTTTACCTTGCAGGAAAGTAAAGTCCAGTGGTTTACAAACTCTTGAACTAGGAGCTTTGTGGTGTTATTGGTTAGGAAGGGGCATATTTTGGAGATGTTGCAGGGTTTGAGGCGACAAGATTTGGACAGCGATTGGACATGGGGCCTAAAGGATTGTTCAGAAATACTGCATGTGTGTTTAAACACATAAAGCTTATGAGTATTAAAGCAGACCTTCAGTCATTTTTTTTTCAACTTTGCATCTATTAAATCTTCTGCCCTTGTCGCTTTAACTTTGGATAGTAAAACTTTAATGCCAGTAAATACCTTATAGAGCCCACTTCCTCTTTCTTGTCTGGTAAAAAACCTAGTCTTATGACATCATGCACAACTTACTGCGAGTTTCCCAGGAAGAAAGGGATGAGGAGTCTCAAAATGGCCAATGAGAGCTGCAGGGCTGGAGGTGTGCACCTGTGTAAATCCAGGAAGTGAACAGGCAGCACTTTCAGCTGCCCACAGTTAAAATGGTTGCAGCCAAACTCAGTGGTGAGAGATTTCTGCAACATATTTGGCAAATACAGAATCACAGTATATAGAAAATAATATGCAAAGTGGTTGGAGGGAAGCTTCAGAATGGTAAAGATGTTTTTATTACAAAATTATTGTAAGCAGACTGCAGTTCCTCTTCCAATGACCAGAATATTAAAGGGGTTGTAAACCCTTGTGTTTTTTGAAAAAAAAAAAATACCTTGCAGTCACCGGCCCCCTAGCCCGCCCCCGTTTTACTTACCTAAGCCCCGAATTTCCATTGGCGCGTCCCTCTCTCCACGGGCTCCTGGCTCTTGATTGGATAGACTGAAAGCAGCACAGCCATTGGCTCCTGCTGCTGTCAATCAAATCCAATGACGTGGGTGCCGGGGCCGAGTCCTGCATTCAGCCTCTAAGGACGCCGAATGCTGGACTCGGGAGCGCGCCCGCAAGGTAACCCCCTCGGGTGAGCGCTTCTCCAAAGGGGGTTATCAGATATGGGGAGGATCCGCAAGAGTCGCCGAAAGACCCCAGAAATGGATGTTCGGGGCCACTCTGTGCAAGACTAGCTGCACAGTGGAGGCAAGTATGACATGTTAGTAATTTAAAAAAAATGATTCTTTAGTATCACTTAAATTTATTCTAACCATTGGAATCCATTAATGTCACAACGTTAGACTTGTTTGGTGTTTTTTTTTTTGTGGTCTTTGGCTCTTCTGCTAAGCACACCTCCCTTTTCTACGCCTGTAAATACCTGTGTGCATAGACACATATGCTAACATAAAAGGTACTTTTAACCGCTTGCTGACTGCCTCATGCACATTTACGTTGGCAGAATGGCACGGGCAGGCAAAGCAACGTATATAAAAACATTGCTTTGAACCTGCCCCCTAGCGGGCACGCGCCCGCCGCGGTCTCCGTGACCCTGTCCTTTAGCTCTATGTCTGCCGGTGTCCCATGATCGGGTCTCAGAACGGCAGAATGGGGGAATGCCTTCGTAAACAAGGCATCTCCCTGTTCTGCCTAGTGACACAACACTGATCGTCTGCTCCCTCTCATCGGGAGCAGCTATCAATGACGTGTCACAGTAAGCCACACCCCCTAACAGTTAGAATCACTCTCTAGGACGCACTTAAACCCTTCCTGCCCCTAGTGGTTAACCCCTTCACTGCCAGTGTCATTTACACAGTAATCAATGCGTTTTTATAGCATCAATCGCTGTATAAATGACAATGGTCCCAAAAATATCCGCTGTATCCGCCGCAATCACGAAAAAAAAAAAAAAAAAAAAAAAAAAAAAAAAAAAAAAAATGCAGATCACCCCCATTACTAATACTAAAAAAAAAAAAAAAATTAATAAAAATGCCATAAATCTATTCCCTATTTTGTAGACGCTATAACTTTTGCGCAAACCAAACGCTTATTGCGATTTTTACCAAAAATATGTAGAATACGTATCGGCCTAAACTAGGGGGAAAAAAAAATATTTTATATATTTTTTTGGGGGATATTATAGCAAAAAGTAAAAAATAATGCGTTTTTTCCCAAAATTGTCACTCATTTTTGTTTTGTTTATAGCGCAAAAAATAAAAACTGCAGAGGTGATCAAATAGCACCAAAAGAAAGCTCTATTTGTGGGGAAAAAGTAACCTCAATTTTGTTTGGGAACCACATCACACAACCGCGCAATTGTCAGTAAAAGCAACGCAGTGCCGAATCGCAAAAACTGCTCTGGTCTTTTGCCAGCCAAATGGTCCAGGGCTGAAGTGTTTAAATCCTGAAAAGCAATGCCAAACGCGTGTAAAAGGGGCATTTTTTAGGCCCAGCATGCATGAGGCCTAAAGCACCAACAATTCTCTGATGTTAGAAGACCTGCCTCAGTTCAAGAAAACACCCAGTTCTGAGAAGCCACAGTTTAGCTTTAAAACAGGAACACATGGGGTAACCGGTGAACCAGAAGCTACTTGGTGCATGAGAAGAGCCCCAGGGGAGGGAAATGCCACTATAGAGGTAATAGGACATTAAGGGAAGCAGAAAATTACACTCCCCCATCAGAGTCCTCCCTCTTGGAAACTTCTCGGCCTCCTAGCTGAACACACATGCACTCTGACCGCCCTCACTGACCAGGCACTAACCTCCAAACACGTACTTCTTACCAGCTTCTCTTCACCTCCCCTCCGCGCGCGACTCCTTTAAGCAGCTGTTCAACACGTGCGGCGCCCTGGTGACGTACAACTAACGCGACAGCCTCCGCTCTGACAAGTCCGAAGAGCACGTGACGGGCGCGCCTCGTGTAAAAGATGAGGCGGTATACTCTTGGTTCTGTGTTAGGGACGCTCACACAAAGAGCACTGCACAGACAATGTACCGATGTTACAGTGATATGGTGTAATATGTATATGGCGGCTGTCGCCTATAGCTCAGGCATTTGCCCGCGCATTGCTTCCCGCTGCGGGTGACAGGCGCTCCACTCGTTCGGCTTGCATATTTCCGGATGTGAGGGGAGGGGGCGCTCTATGCCTGTACTGTGCTCTCGCTGGTTTCTAGTCTTCCACAGCACGTGGGACCGGTGAGATTCAGCACCTTGAGGTGGATACCGGCTCGCTGCTGCTCATCCGGTGAGTGTGATACTAGCGGCTAAAGCAAGAAAGGAATGGGGGCTTATTAGTAATAGTGTACTATTCATAGTCACTGTACACACTGTGCTCCTTTCATCAACACAGTGTATTGTGCACAAAGGGGAGACTTTTCTAATGGGGGGAACAAAGGGGCTTAGACTTTTACAGGAATGTATACGTTTCTATTATTTATTATGGCTGTTTAGGAATAGATTTAGAAATGACGAGGCCTGTTCTGAGTGGAACCTGTCCTGTTAAACCACTGTATGGTCTTGGCCACTGTGCTGCAGCTCAGTTTTCAGGGTCTTGGCAATCTTCTTATAGCCTAGGCCATCTTTATGTAGAGCAACAAATCTCTTTGCCATGAGGTCCCATGTTGAACTTCCAGTGACCAGTATGAGAGAGTGAGAGCGATAACACCAAATTTAACACATCTGCTCCCCATTCACACCTGAGACCTTGTAACACTAACGAGTCACATGACACAGGGGAGGGAAAATGGCTAATTGGGCCCAATTTGGACATTTTCACTTAGGGGTGTACTCACTTTTGTTGGCAGCGGTTGAGACATTAATGAGGTAGTAAACCCTCACCGTTTTTCACCTTAATCCATTACGGTGAAAAACCTCCTTTACAGCAGCGCCCCTGAGCCCCCCTTATACTTACCTGAGCCCCATAATTCCCAGCATGGGAATGAGCACACCAGCTCCGGCCGGTGTCTCGTATCCTGATTGATAGCAGCGCAGCCGTTGGCTCCCACTGCTGACAATCAAATCCAATGATGGGGGGCAGAGCTGAGTCCTGTTATGTCTACAGTCGCAGCAGCAGGACATTGGAGCGCGCCCGAACGGGTGTCCATGAAGGAGAGTGCTTCTCCGATGGGGCACTCAAGAAGAGGAAGAGCTAGGAGCGCCACGGAGGGACCCCCAGGCAACTCTGCAAAACCAACTGCACAGCGACGGTCACAATGACTTTTTTTTTTTTTTTTTTTAAGAAAAAACCTTTACAACCACTTTAATGACTGTGTGTTGAGTTATTTTGAGTGGACAGCAAATTTACACTGTTAAACGAGCTGTACACTCACTACTTTCCATTGTAGCAAAGTGTCATTTATTCAGTGTTGTCACATGAAGATATATTTACAGAAATGTGAAAATGTACTCACTTTTGTAAGATGCTGTATGTAAAGCACTGTGTACATTGATGGGGTTTCAGAAGTACCTGTCATAAATGGACTATTGGCAGGCAGACTTATTTAGCCAAAAAGACCTAGACCCAGAAGGGGGGGGTTCCACAGCTGGAAGCATTCCAGAACCTGGTCAGATTTCTCTTCTCTAGACCAGGGGTCTCCACACTTTCTTAAAGGGGTTGTAAAGTTATTTATTTTATTTTTTTTTAAATAACAAACATGTTATACTTACCTTCACTGTGCAGCTCGTTCTGCACAGAGTGGCCCCGAACCTGGTCTTCTGGGGTCCCTCGGCAGCTGTTTCAGCGCCTCCCCGCAAGCATTTACCACCTTCATGCGAGCTCCCTCGCACGGTGGTGAGTGCTTGCGGGCGCGCTCCCGTGATACAGCCGGCGGCTATAGCCGCTCGCTGTATCACTCGGCCCCGCCCCCCAGCGCGCCGCGTCATCGGATGTGATTGACAGCAGCGCGAGCCAATGGCTGCGCTGCTTTCAATCCATCCACTGCAGCCAATCAGCGACCAGGCTGAGCTGCAATGAAGCTGACGAGGACGAGGAGCGAAGATTCGAGGCGTCAGGTAAGTAAAACGGGGGGCCTGGGGGCGGCGGTACTGTCAAAAGTTTTTTCACCTTAATGCATAGAATGCATTAAGGTGAAAAAATTTTTACCTTTACAACCCCTTTAACTACTTCAGCCCCGGAAGGATTTACCCCCTTCCTGACCAGAGCACTTTTTACAATTTGGCACTGCGTCGCTTTAACTGCTAATTGTGCGGTCATGCAATGCTGTACCCAAACGAAATTTGCGTCCTTTTCTTCCCACAAATAGAGCTTTCTTTTGATGTTATTTGATCACCTCCTGCGGTTTTTATTTTTTGCGCTATAAACGGAAAAAGACCAAAAATTTTGGGAAAAAAATGATATTTTCTACTTTTTGTTATAAAAAAAATCCAATAATCTCAATTTTAGTCATACATTTAGTCCAAAATGTATTCAGCCCCACGTCTTTGGTAAAAAAAATGTCAATAAGCGTATATTTATTGGTTTGCGCAAAAGTTATAGCGTCTACAAACTAGGGTACATTTTCTGGAATTTATCTCATTTCTTGAGGTGCTAAAATGGCAGGGCAGTACAAAGCCCCCCCCAAATGACCCCATTTTTGAAAGTGGACACCCCAAGGAAATTGCTGAGAGGCATGTTGAGCCCCTTGAATACTAATTTTTTTTTTTTTTTTTTTTGTCCTAAGTCATTGAATAATGACAAAAAAAAAAATACAAAAAGTTGTCACTAAATGATATATTGCTCACACGGGCCATAGGCATATGTGGAATTGCACCCCAAAATACATTTAGCTGCTTCTCCTGAGTACAGGGATACCATGTGTGGGACTTTTTGGGAGCCTAGTCGCGTACGGGGCCCCGAAAACCAAGCACTGCCTTCAGGATTCCTAAGGGCGTAATTTTTGATTTCACTCCTCACTACCAATCACAGTTTTGAAGGCCATAAAATGCCAGGACAGTTCAACAATGACCCCATTTTGGAAAGTAGACACCCCAGGGGCATGTTGAGTCCATGGACTATTTTATATTTTGCCACAAGTTGCGGGAAAATGACAACCCTTTTTTTTTTTTTTTTGCACAAAGTTGTCACTAAATGATATATTGCTCAAACATAACATGGGCATATGTGGAATTACACCCCAAAATACATTCTGCTGCTTCTCCTGAGTACGGGGATACCACATGTGTGGGACTTTTTGGGAGCCTAGCCGCGTACGGGGCCCCGAAAACCAATCACCGCCTTCAGGATTTCTAAGGGCGTAAATTTTTTTTTTGTAAATTTTTGATTTCACTCCTCGCTACCTATCACAGTTTCGAAGGCCATAAAATTCCAAGATGGCACAACCCCCCCCCCCCCCAAATGACCCCATTTTGGAAAGTAGACACCCCAAGCTATTTGCTGAGAGGCATGGTGAGTATTTTGCAGCTCTCATCTGTTTTTGAAAATGAAGAAAGAAAAGAAAAATGTGTTTGTTTGTTTTTTTTTTTTCCAATTTTGAAAACTTTGTGACAAAAAGCAAGGTCTGCAGAATACTCACCATACCTCTCAGCAAATAGCTTGGGGTGTCTACTTTCCAAAATGGGGTCAATTGGGGGTGGGGGTTGTGCCATCTGGGCATTCCATGGCCTCCGAAACTGTGATAGGCAGTGAGGAGTGAAATCAAAAATTTACACCCTTAGAAACCCTGAAGGCGGTGCTTGGTTTTTGAGGTCCCGTACGCGGCTAGGCTCCCAAAAAGTCTCACACATGTGGTATCCCTGTACTCAGGAGAAGCAACAGAATGTATTTTGGGGTGTAATTTCACATATTCCCATGGCATGTTTGAGCAATATATCATTTAGTGACAACTTTGTGCAAAAAAAAAAAAAAAAAATTTCTCTTTCCCGCAACTTGTGTCGCAATATAAAATATTCCATGGACTCGACATGCCTCTCAGCAAATAGCTTGGGGGGTCTACTTTCCAAAATGGGGTAATTTGGGGGGGGTTTGAACTGTCCTGGCATTTTATGCACAACATTTAGAAGCTTATGTCACACATCACCCACTCTTCTAACCACTTGAAGACAAAGCCCTTTCTGACACTATTTGTTTACATAAAAAAATTTTTTTTTTTGCAAGAAAATTACTTTGAACCCCCAAACATTATACATTTTTTTTAAAGCAAAAGCCCTACAGATTAAAATGGTGGGTGTTTAATTTTTTTTTTTCACACAGTATTTGCGCAGCGATTTTTCAAACGCATTTATTTGGGAAAAAACACACTTTTTAAAATTTTAATGCACTAAAACACACTATATTGCCCAAATGTTTGCTGAAATAAAAAAGATGATCTTAGGCCGAGTACATGGATACCAAACATGACATGCTTTAAAATTGCGCACAAACGTACAGTGGCAACAAACTACATACATTTTTTAAAAGCCTTTACAGGTTACCACTTTAGATTTACAGAGGAGGTCTACTGCTAAAATTACTTCCCTCGATCTGACCTTTGCGGTGATGCCTCACATGCATGGTGCAATTGCTGTTTACATTTGACACCAGACCAACGCTTGCGTTCGCCTTTGCACGAGAGCAGGGAGGACAGGGGTGCTTTTTTTTTTTTTTTTTTTTTTTTTCTTTTTTCTTTATTTTTTTTTTCTTTTTTATCTTATTTTTAAACTGTTCCTTACTTTTTTTTTTTTTTTTATCGTTTTTATTATGTCAGGGAATGTAAATATCCCCTATGATAGCAATAGGTAGTGACAGGTACTCTTTTTTTGAAAAAAATGGGGTCTATTAGACCCTAGATCTCTCCTTTGCCCTCAAAGCATCTGAGCACACCAATATCAGTGTGATAAAATGCTTTCCCAATTTCCCAATGGCTCTGTTTACATCCGGCGAAATCTAAGTCATGAAATGGTGGTAGCTTCCGGTTTCTTAGGCCATAGAGATGATTGGAGCCAGTCTGGTCTCTCATCAACTCTGTTTAGCTGGCGGAACCACCAGCTGCATTCTCAGGTTCCCTGTTGGGACAGGAGAGCCAGACAAAAACAAGGAAGACGGTGGGTGGGGGGGACATTCCCTCCCACTGCTTGTAAAAGCAGTCTAGAGGCTAATTAGCCGCTAGGATTGCTTTTACATGAAAGCTGACCGCTGGCTGAAAAGAATGGTGCCAAGATGATACCTAAACCTGCAGGCATCATTCTGGTATAACCACTCAAAGTCCAGCAACATACCAGGACGTTGCTGGTCCTTGTTGGTCATATATTGTAATCTTCTTTTTTTTTTTTTTTTTTTTCATGCAGCCTGTGGGCTGAACGAACAAAAGAGATTGATCGGTGGGTATGCCCACCATTAGAATACCTCCCTTCATCCACCCACTTCTAATGATGGGCATACATGCACCATTTATAGATGCCGAAGCATGGGGGCATCCGCCCCAAAAGTTAGGAGCAAATCGCTCCTCCGCCCCTGCTGCCCCCATGCTTCGGCATATATCACCTCCGACAGCGCTGGACTCACGGCTTTATGTATCGTGGGAGCAAACGCTGTTGCTGTCAAGATAAATAAATCCGCGCTGCAGCTGAATGGCGTACCAAAAGACAAAAAAAGGTTAAAAATAAAACAGTAAAGTATAAAAAAATTGCGTACCTGAAAAACAAACATGATAAAATATAATAACAATAAAACATTGCAGAATAGAATACAGTAAAAAAGAGCAGAACAATAGAGAGAGAGAGAACAATAAAACGACAACTATTTTTGTTTTTCTTATTTTATATATTTTTTTGTGTTACACTTTTTTTTTTTTTTGTAACTGTAAAAGGTTCCAGGTTCGGGTCTCTCAAAATGCGATGGCATCTTGGGAGACCCTGTGAAAGTGTACCTAGTCTGTGCAATGCTGTACCCTACGCTAATACTCAACTAGTGCACGGTAACGTTCAAAACATTCACCAATGCAAAGACCAGGATTGTCAAGACAGGAGGGACAATAATAGCGGGTGTCACGCCTATATCCGCGCTTGCTGCAGACACAACATCTTTTTTTGGGGGGGTTCGTTGGGTAGGGGTACTCGGGAGGACATAAAGAAAATGCCTCTCATGCAGCCGACTGCATTTGGTTGGGGATGTGAATGGGGGAAGTACGGGTGCTGCAGAAGTGGTGGGTTCCCAATTAGGATTGGCGAATGCAGCAGGAAGGGCATTATGGGCACAACGGCCTGTGTTTGTCTTCTTCTTGGTGGCAGCGGGACACTGCTTGTGCTTGCCACCTCACCAGCTTGAACTGCACTTATGGGACTCGCCACGTCACCAAGTGTTACTGCAGTGCTGGTTTGTCTACGACCGGGGTGTACTAGGCCGCTGGTGCTTGACAGTTCACTACCAAAAAAACTGGTAGCGATCGCAGGGATCAGGCTTGACTCTGCGAATGCTGCAGTTATGCGTTTAGTGTTTTGTAATTGACATCGATCGATACTGCACTTGGGTGGGCTGGGCCAGGCCGGGCGGAGGGGCAAAACGCAGGTGCTAGCAGGTATCTGGGCTGATCCTGCTAACACTGCGTTTTTGGGAACCCAAAACTGCTGGGGACGCTAGTATAGATCAGATCAGATATTGATCCGTTCAGATACTATACCACTAAAGGAGGTGTATGGTGCGTGGGTGTTAGCGTTACTGGCACTAATCTGATGCTGCCTGGGGCTACGCAGACCCTATCTGACCCTAAAACCTAACTTATATCACTGCTGGGCAATCGGGGGCTAAACCTTTTTTAGGTAATAAACGGCGGGTGCCCTGACACTATAAAAAATAAACTAACTAACCAGCGTCACCTGTAACAGTTATACGGTGATCACTGGTGAAAGGGTTAACTAGGGGGCAATCAAGGGGTTAAAACCTTTATTAGGTAGTATACGGGGGTCCCTGACGCTATAAAACACTGATGGCGAACCTAAATACTTATCTCCCTAACTAGCATCACCAATGACACCAATACAGCGATCAGAAAAACGATCGCTTAGTGACACTGGCGACGGGGGGTGATCAAGGGGTTAAAACTTTGATAGGGGGGTACCCTAATAACACTGTGATGGGGGGGGGGGTGATCAGGGGGCGATGGGGGGTGAAATGTGTGCCTAGTGTGTTTTACTGTAAGTGTTGTGTTTGTGCACTTACTCAGATGTCTTCTCTCCTCGGCGCCGGAACGGAAAATACCGACCCGAGGAGAGATGACATCACTTCCACTGCCGCTGTTTACTATACAGCAGTAGAGGTAGGTTCTCATTCGTTGGGAGCGATCGCGAGGGAGTGGCCACAAATTAGTGGTCTCCCCCTCAGCCTGGATCGCTCCCCTAACGATGCCGACCGCCTCGGGCAGCGGGGGTCCTGCCCCTGCCTGCGGGAGGCAGATCACGTACCAGGTACGGGATTTTGCCTGCCCATGCCATTCTGCCGCAGTAGATCTGTGTTAGGCGGTCGGCAAGTGGTTAAAAAAGGGCCCGTTTATTATCCTTCAGACATTAGAGGGGCAAGTAGGAGGAGAAAATGTCCTGGCGTCAGTAACAATGCCCCCATTATTGGTATCAATGAGAGGAATAGTGCCCCATCATTTGTGTCAGTGAGAGGGATCGTGCCCCATGGTTGGTTTTGGTGAGAGGGATAGTTCCCCTGTGGTTGGTGTCGGTGGGAGAAATGGTGCCCCAAGGGCTGGATGTGCTGGAACTGGAGAGAGTCAAGAGAAGGGCAACAAGGTTATTAAGGGACTGGAGGACCTCAGTTACATGGAACGACTACAAATATTAAACTTCTCCCTGGAGAAGAGACACTTCAGAGGTGATATGATGGCAATGTACAAAATCCTAATTGTGAATCTAGCATAGGAAAAACCGATTCAGTTTCAGGGAGTGTAAGAAAATATGCTGCCACTCGATGAAATTGGAGGAGAAGCTGTTCAACCTTAAACTGCGTTAGTGGTTTTTCACTGTCAGGGCGGTAAGGGTGTGGAACTCCTTTACATAATCTGTGCTGTCAGCGGGAAGTATTGATAGTTTCAAAAAGCTCTTGGATCGGCATCTTAGTGAACACAGTATACAGAGATATGGGAAATAATTTTTCCACACCCACACAGGTCGAACTGGATGGACTGGTCTCTTTATTCAGCATCGCCTACTATGTAACTGTGGATAAAGGCAAGCAAAGGGAGTTTGGAGACCACTGCTGTAGACGAAGCAGTGAATGCCTTGGTGCTGAGTGGAATCAGTACACTCTGGTTTATGCCCAGCACTTTTAAACCCCGCTAGCGGCCGAAGAAAGGGTTAAAAGCGCCCGTGTTGCAGTGCCACCAAAGCGATTTGCAGGCGTTTCGGCAGTGCTACCCATTCATTTCAATGGGCACGACATTTTTTGAGTGGTGTATACACCGCTCCTGCACTGCCCCAAAGATGCTGCTTGCAGGATTTAATTTTCCCGTCCTGCAAGTGCACCGCTCCAGTGTAAAAGCATTCGGGCTTTCACACTGGGGTGGCTTGAGAGAGGTGCTATTTTTAGCGCTAAAACACCTGGAAAGGGGTCTTGGGTAAAATATTTCAGGGATTCTGTCCTTAAATACATAATTAAAATCATTAACCAACTTTATTATTATTTTCCTCATATTCCCAGGCAAAATGAAGTATATCTTGGTGACAGGTGGTGTAATCTCCGGTATTGGAAAGGGAATCATTGCAAGCAGTGTTGGGACAATCCTGAAATCTAGTAACTTGCATGTCACCTCTATCAAGATTGATCCATATATCAATATTGATGCTGGAACTTTTTCTCCTTATGAGCACGGTATGTAGAACAGCTTTTTGTGCATGATTGTCAGTCTTGCCAACAAAAGACAACTCTGTGTTTTTAAATGTGCGGCGTGTCCTTTTGAAATTAAAAATGTAGTCCTGTTTCCTATGTGTTATGCTGGCTGGTTGTGCTAGGAAGCCGTAGGTGTGGCTGCCTATACTAAAAGTTGTTAGAACTTTGCCAGTGTGTGTTTTCCAAGTATGTGTATATGCTCTTTGGTAATTTGTACAGTGATCACCGTTGGAAGGCTCTTCAAAAGGCACAGCGTGATTGCAATTTTTCCATGGGAGAAAGCAATATTCTAAATGTTCTCCATGTTGTCCATGGATGCCAGAACCTGCACCAAGACTAGAGGTCGACCGATATATCGGCCGGCCGATATTTGGGGTTTTGGCATTGGCCGATTGTGCTGATAAAAAAGGCCGATTGTAACTTCAGCCATGACTTGCAAACGACTTCTGTAATAGAGTCAATGCAAGTTGCCTGAACGTTATCTTCTCTCCTCCTCTGGGCAGCCTGCCAAGTCTGATAAGATACATTGTATCTCTTCAAGTTCTTTTTTATCAATAGACTGAACTCCGTGTAGGAATTCTCAGTTTAACCATTTAAAGACTAAATATTTTCTGACACTTGTTGCTTACAGGTAAAAATCCAGTATTTTCTGCTAGAAAATCACTTAGAACCCCCAAACATTATATATATATAATTTTTTTAGCAGAGACCCTGGGGAATAAAATAGCGGTTGTTGCAATATTTTATGTCACGCGGTATTTGCGCAGCGGTCTTTCAAACGCAATTCAGTAATGAATTTAAAAAAAAAAACTAAGCAGTAAAGTTAGCCCATTTTTTTTTTTCGTCCAAAAGTTTTGATTACCTGTTTTTGTGTATTTAATATTTAAGATAGTTTTTTTTTTTTTTTTCTAAATTATACATACAAGTGAACTGATTGGAGGTTTGTTTTGTTTAATGTTTAAATGTAAACAATTTTCTGTATCACTTATCACTTAAGGTTGCTTTCACACTGGAGCGGGCATGCGTTGATGGTAAAACGCTGCTAGTTTTAGCGGCGCTTTACCGTCATTTTAGAGGCACTATTCGGCTGCTAGCGGGGCGCTTATAACCCAGCTAGCGGCTGAGGAAGGGGTTAAATGCGCCCTTGAAGCGCCGCTTTGCAGGCGCTTCGGCAGCGGTGCGCATTCATTTCAATGGGCAGGAGTGGTGGTATACACCGCTCCAAAGATGCCGTTTGCAGGACTTTTTTTTTACATCCTGCCAGTGCATCGCCTCAGTATGAAAGCACTCAGGATATCACACTGAGACTGCAGGGGAGCTGTTTTACAGGCACTTTACAGGCGCTCTTTTTAGCCCAAAAGCGCCTGAAAAACGCCCCAGTGTGAAAGGGGTCTAACTGTTAGATTTTATGAGATGAAGGGAAAAAAAAAAAAAAAAAAATCGGCCAAATATATCGGCCCAAAAAAAATCGGCATCACATATCAGAATCGGCCACCGCGATTTCTAAATATCGGCATCGGCCAGAGAAAAACCCATATCGGTCGACCTCTAACCAAGACCTACAATTAATGTACATCTAAGGCTCCTAATTGACAGTTAAAATAAGCCTTAATGCACAAACCTCATAAAGTAAACAAATACTAACTGTATGTTGGTAACAGCACTAGACGCATGCCCTTTTGTCATGTGCTTCTCTTTTCTCGTTCTTAACAACTTCCCGCCCGCCATATAGCAAAATGATGTGCGCAAAGTGGTTAAGTCATCCTGACTGGACGTCCTATGATGACCAGCAGGATAAGCTTATATATATATATATATATATATATATATATATATATATATATATATATATATATATATATATATATATATATATATATATATATATATATATATATATATATGTGTGTGTGTATATGTATGTATATATATATATATATGTGTGTGTGTGTGTTTTTTTTTGTTTGTTTTTTTTATGTGTTTAGTAAAAAATAAAAATCTCAGTGGTGATCAAATGCCACCAAAGCTCTATTTATGGGAACAAAATAGTAAAAATTCTGTTTGGGTACAGCGTTGCATGACCGCAAAATTGTAATTTAAATTGCGACAGCACTGAAGGCTGAAAATTGGCCTGGGCAGGAAGGGGGAAAAGTGCCCTGTATTAAAGTGGTTAATTACCCCTTTCCTTTTTAAAATTCTCCTTTCGGTCATCTGTTTATTTTTACTTTTTAACTTTGCTGGTTGTTGACCAAAGTTGACATTTGTCCTTGTCATAGTTGTGTGATCTCTAGAACACTTTTTATTAGTTATTACTAAATATTATTTGTATTTAGGTGAAGTTTTCGTACTGGATGATGGAGGTGAAGTAGATTTAGATCTTGGCAATTATGAACGTTTTCTGGATATACGATTAACAAAGGACAACAACCTAACAACAGGAAAGATTTATCAGTCTGTTATTAACAAGGAGAGAAGAGGAGACTACCTTGGGAAAACTGTACAAGGTGAGGTTTGACCAATATACAAGGTTGCTGTGCGTGTAGTGCAGCTGATGTTGTCAAAGATATACCAGAACTGATCTACTGAATGGAGTGGCATGTTATTGAGTATCAGCCAGTTACCTTCTATAGTCAGCAGCATTGTGACACTGGCATAATTTGAATATACTATGCATTAGACAGTGGGAAATCTGAAAGCTGTACATCTAGGGAGTGTTCTAAGATATTTACCTTTTTAGAATGCTGTCCAGGACTTTCACTTATGGTGACACCTATGAATTGCTAGAACAGCATTCTTTGTTGAATAAATTGTATATTAAAAATTGAACGATGGATGATAATCGGTTATTGTTGTTTCCAGTTGTCCCTCACATCACAGATGCCATCCAAGAATGGGTGATGCGGCAGGCTTTGATTCCTGTGGATGAAGATGGCATAGAACCCGAAGTCTGTGTCATTGAGGTATACATATCCTAGCTGTCATTTCTGTGTGGATCAGTTCTGGGGATTTTATTAGGCATTCTACTTTATCTCTCCATTACTCTTTTTAAACTTTATTCCCAGCTCCAGCCATAACTTTTTTGTTTTCTTTTGTAATAGAACTAGGAAGATTTATAACTTTTCATTCATTTTTTTCTTTAGATGCCCCCTTATTTATATTCCTGTTCCACCAGGATTATGATCAAATTAGAACTGGCTTTACCAAGGCAGGGAGGCACAGATTAAAGTAAAAGCCTAACCAAGTTTTTAACTTTCCTCCATTCCATTGAATTGTTGTGTTTTGCTGTCTTTGTTTCAATTGGAGCTATTTTCCTATCTTTTTGATCTTGGCCCTAGGAAAAGAAGTGAGGGTCGCTATCTCAACAGGGATGCAGATGACAATAAAAAATTTGACAAAGGTGCCGACCTCTTGATTCTCCAAAACTAAAAAGCAGTTTTGGCTAAAGTTCAGCTTCAGGGGATAATTCAAACTAGTGATTGTGACAAACGTGGTTATCAGGCCCCTGCCCTCCTCACTCCTAATGGAGGACCAGTCAGTCTCACACCACTTACGTAACAATACCACACTCGGCTGCACCCGGCACAAAGATTTCCCAGCTTGCGGGACCACAATCTAGGTGTCAGCAGCCTGAGAGAGATTGTCACTGGGCTAATTACGCAATTAAACCTTTAAGTACCACCATGACCTTTGATACGGGAGGGTCAGAACTCCCATCAATTTAGCAATACCAGTTATGATTTTAGAACAATTGTCTGTAAGTCACACTGCCACCACAGACAGGTTTGCTCAGTGGCCTTATTTCAGACAGTAGCGCTTTTCAAGAGACGGGTTAATTTATAGCTTGCATTAAGAGCCTTAGGGACAAGGTTAACACTTTTCAAAATAAAGGTTTAATAATGAAAAGGTCAAAATTGGTGCAAATGAAATATCTACAGAAAAATATGTTCAAAGAGATAAAGACAATATACAGCCACAAAGAAATAAGGTAGAATTGAGGGGGAAGAATACTTGCAATTAATGTCCGAGGGTTGATCAGAGTTTGATCAATGAGCTGGGTAATCTGTTCTTAAACTTGGCAGATGTTCCTGCTTTGATGGTAAAGGAAAACTGACCACTATCTTGGAATCTCCTTCTCTGAGATCAAGGGGGTTGGGACATCCATCTTCAGCCCTCTTCCTTTCGGGGCCGCGGACTCCGGCTTTGTGACTGGCTGGAGTCAAATGACTTCACTCTCGTGAATGCACGTGGGAGCCGCCGGTCACGGCACGATCCCTTTAGAAACGGCACAATCGTGTCCTTTTTAAAGTGCACATGTGCCAATGACGAGGGCGCAAGCGTATATTGTAAATATCTCCTAAACCGTGCAGGTTTAGAAGATATTTTCAGCACCTACAGGAAAGACTTAATATAGGCTTACCTGTAGGTACAAGTGGTTGTACAGGGTTTACAACCACTTTAAGCCTATGAATTCTTGGAAATAAGGGAGAAGGGGAGGGGGTTCAGATTTCCACTGAAATGTGTAACTGTTAGCCAAGACTGTAATGGCTGACGTAAGATTCCCGAACAACATGGCCGCTAGCTACAGCTTTTTGTGTGTCCAGTATGTGATATCATTACAGTGATGGGAGTAGGACATTATCTAGCACCATGTTTCATGGTGTGTCTGTTAAATTCTTGATCTTTAAAAGCAAAGGTAAAGTCTGGTGTACACTGCCAAAACCATGTAAAACCCAACCCTTTTTTTTTTTTTTTTTTTTTTTTTTTAGTTTAAGCATATGACTGATAAATGCTTTAAAGACAAGTATTTGAGCCCTTACCTTGTTTTTTGGTACAGGCTGCTCTAAAACTACTGTCACAGAAGCCAAGGAGCCAAGGCTATCTGGAAAATGTCTTGGCGTTTATTTCCTCTAATCTTTCTTCCTTGGACATCATCTGCAAATCCCAAGTGCCTTCAGACCAAGAACTGTAGTCACATTTGATGGATAATTTTAGCAATCTAGCTATATGATCTACCCAAGTTTGCTATCAATAACAGCCATTCTGCAGCTGTAGCTTCACTGCTTTGCATAGGGGAGATTTACTAAAACTGGTGCAACTGTGCATAGTAACCAATCGGCTTCTAATTTTAGCTTGTTAAATTAAAATAAGCTTTGCACCAGTTTTAGTAAATCTCCCCCTTAGTATTCTTATCACAGTTGGAGGAGAGTTGCGTGTATTTTCTTTGAAATTAATGTTTTCCTACTTGACTAATAAACTTTGTTTGCAGCTAGGGGGAACAGTGGGAGATATTGAGAGCATGCCATTTGTGGAAGCTTTCCGCCAGTTCCAGTTTAAAGCTAAAAGAGAGAATTTCTGCAATATCCATGTCAGTCTTGTACCTCAGGTAAGAATGTCTGGCTAATGAGGTATATATGTATTCCCTAGTCAGGATGTTAATTTCATAGCCTGTTACATAACCTTCCATCAGCACACATTTCTGCCTTTCTTTTCAGGTTATCCTTTTTTGATACGTTTTTCCTGTGTATAAAAGCGAAATGATCCGCTATTTGTGAAAGCATATCCTGTGTCACAAATGTGGTGGTCAATGTGAAGCATAACCAGTTGGCTTTTTTTTCTTTCTTATCTGACATATATTAAAGGGCCGTACACACGATAGGATTTTCTGACAACAATTGTTGGATGTGAGCTTGTTGTCAGAAAGTCTGATCGTGTGTATGCTCCATAGAACATTTGTTGTCGGAATTTCCACCAACAAATGTTTGAGAGCAGGTTCTCAAATTTTCCGACAACACTGCTTGTCGAAAATTCTGAGCGTGTGTACACAATTCCGACGCACAAAAGTCCATGCATGCTTGGAATCAAGCAGAAGAGCCGTACTGGCTATTGAACTTAATTTTTCTCTGCTCGTCGTACGTGTTGTACGTCACCGCGTTCTTGACGTTCGGAATTTCCGACAACATTTGTGTGACTGTGTGTATGCAAGACAAGTTTGAGCCAACATCCTTCGGGAACAAAATGCACGGTTTTGTTGTCAGAAAATCCTATCATGTGTACATAGCTTTAGATTGTACAGCTTGCAGGGCACTAACTATAGTACAACGTTGCATTTTTGCTTAAACCCAAAAACAAAATGGTAATATATTACAGTTTAGCAGTCTTTAGATGTGGCTGCATTTGCTGCCTTTTCTCAGGTTTTTTTCTTTCCTGGTGATTCTGCTAGTAATACAATTCAGTCCTACAATGACAGTGCTAACTTACCATACTGTGTCAGGATGACAGACATACGATAGGGCAACAGAACCCAAACCCTCTCCTGTTGCCAATATTGTAGATGGACGTGGTTCTGTAATCCTCAAAGCTAATGAAGAACATTGTCAGTGATAACAGCATAAGAAGTTATCCGCTCACAAGATTTCCATTAAGATCAACAGGATTTTTTTTTTTTTAACTTCTCAAACACACAAACCCTTTCAATGGTATATTTAAAGTGGTAATAAACCCAAAGATGAACATCTGATATATTGCAATTTTACCAGTTATTGGGTATAGTGGCTACATTAGTTTCCTTTTTAAAGTCTCTTTCACCTGTTAATCTTGCCAGTATTTTTTAAACTTTACCAGACTAAACTGTCCAGCCAAAGTGACAGTCAGTGTTTAAAACAAAACCTTTAACCTTTGGCAGGGTGCTCACAATGCCCAGCTTATATTTCTTTATGTAAAACCTTTATCCTAAAAGGAGGTAAGTTTGACTTTTATTTGTTTTTGTTTTTTTATTTTGTTTGTTTTTTTATGCATCAAAAACACATGGAAAGCAGGTGTTATGGTTTTCCTTGGCATAGTTCACACCAATGCTTGCAGTTCCAGTGCGTTCCAGTACCAGAAAAAAAAGTAGGACTTGTTGCATGTTTTCTGCAGTTGACTGTACTGGAATGCTGTTAAAAGCATCAAAAACACACATGTTCTTAAGGTTAAGAAAAAAAGGGGGGGGGATGCACTGGATTGCACCAAAAACGCTTATGCAGAAAAGTATCTGGAAGGCATCTGGGCTACATTTCTATGGTGTGAACTGAAATAAAAGTGGAAGTGTCCTTCGCGCTACTATTGAGTAAATACAGTAAGTGTCCACAGAGTTAAAAATGTGAGATCTCTCTAAAGATAGCAGCAAAATCTAAAAGTGTTCACACCACACCAATATAAAATAATAATAAATAAAAGTGATCTCGCGCAGTCAAATCTATTCACACATAATGAAGTGACTTAAACGTATATAAAGTGCATAGCAATAAATGACATCACAATAAAACCAATATGATAAGGGATAAATAAATGTAAAGGTGCTCTCTATCTGTGCAATATGAGTGAAAAATCGGTGATAACTAGGTAAAGGGCCCAATTCAAGCAGTAAACACTGCATAAAGTGACTTAGTGGATAATATAATGGGCTGGCCAAAGTTCATGAATGTCCTTATAGATGATCTCCTGTTAGCATCAGTCTCTCAGAACTCTCACCTTGATGTGTGTTAAAACAAGCATTGCTTATTGGCATCAGATTGTAGATCAGTGTACAGCGTCAAAGTGAAGCCCAGGTAGTCCTCGTACATTCAACGTGGCTTTGACAATTTCCTCTCTGCTCCCAATACAGCTCACTTGCCTGTCACAATGTATACCACCGAGGCACAAATGGCTCGGTGGTAAAAGAGGAAAGAAGAAAGCCTCCGATAGTGTAGTATGTTAGGTAAATAAAGGTGAATTTATTAAGGGCTTCAAGGTGTACTCTTACATGAATAAAAACAAGCAAATAGAGTGGCGTCTAGAGCGCCTCCTCACGTGACTTCCGGTTTACGTCTGTCCACGGCCACTCCCTTCGCGTTACGTCACGGCTTGTGACTTCATCTGGGGACCAATGGTGTGAACTGGCCCTAAGAATGAAATGTGTTACTGACCATATCACTAGGTGAAAAAAGGGCCAGTTCATACCATAGAAACGCAGTCCAGATGTTTTTCTGCATGCGTGTTTTTGAAGCCGTTCAGTGCATTTTTTTTCTCCCTTACCTTTTTTTTTCTCTTAATGTTAAATAAGGACAGGTGTTCCAGTGCCTTTTTGATGCGTTTTACAGCATTCCAGTACAGTCCAGTGCAGGAAAAATGCAGCATGTTCTACTTTTTTTTTTTTTTTTTTTTTTTTACTGGAACTGCAAGCACTGTTGTGAACTATGCTATTGAAAACTAGGGTTGCACCGATACTACTTTTTTAAGACTGAGTACAAGTACCGATACTTTTTTTCAAGTACTGGCCGATACCGATACTTTTTTTTTTTTAATGTCACGTGACAGTGGCACTAATATGCAGCACTGACGCGTGGACTGTATCAGTATTATTTTTATTTATTTTTTTTTACAATGTTTTTTTGTGGGGGGAGATGGACGGTGTCGGTGTTTTATTTTTTATTATTTTTACAACTTTAACATTTTTTAAATATATATTTATTACAATTCTTTATTTTTTATATTTTTTTAATCAGCCCTGTTGGGGGGCTTTGGTGAGATATCAGGGGTCTTAATAGACCCCTGACATCTCTTTTTCGAGACACAGTAAGGGACTGAGGATAGATTTCCTAGTCCCATTCACAGTAGCCTTAGCTGACAGGAGACAGCGGCTGCTCTCTATTCATAAACTATTCATAAACTGAAGCATCGTAAAGATAGTTTAGACCAAAGGAGTGGCGCACACGAAGGGGGGGGGGGGGACTGGGGGAGTGAAGCACACGGAGGGGGGGCCGGAGGAGTATATAGAGACAGTCAGGGGTGATCGGTGCGGCGGTGGGGAGAGTTAAAAGCACTGATTTCCCCCTGTATAGATTTCAATAAAGCATCTGGAAGCCGCAGAGGGGAGAGGAGGCGAAGCTGCTCCACCGATCATCTTCGGACTGTCCAGGTATTGGATAAAGCATCGGATTATTTGCCTGAGTACAAGTACACATACTCGGTATTGGCACCAATACTAGTGTCGGAACCCTATTGAAATCCATTTAACCTACTTTCATGTGTTTTTGATGCAGAAAAAAACTGCACTGGACTGCATGTGGTGTGAACTGGCCCTAAAACGGATAACAAATGCAACCACCACAGCTAAGGATTTTGTTGTTGGTTTTGGGTTTAATAGCACTATACTAGAATGTAATAGATTCAAATGGACCAGATAAGAGAAGTTCATTTTTAGGATTTAGGTATGCTTAAAAGAACTATCATATTTTTTTTTTTTACATTCCTCTGCCCCCTTAATTGGACTGAATACATTTAGTACTTTGTGCCATGGCACTAGATGCTTCCTGTGTCTAGTTGTGGAGCCTCACCTGCTCCCCTCCCCTGTGACTAATCTGACAACAGCTAGGAGAAGACAGATGCATCTTATGTTTTAGTTCAGAGCACATCCCCGAGACAAGAGGAATGCAGAGGGGAGAGGAGGGGTTTCTGTGTTTCTACGGGGCTTTTTTCAGAGAATAGCTGCATGGATCCCCTGTTCCCTGAGTAACCTCTTGTCTCCTCCCCCTACCCACCTGTAAGTACTGTCCCTTGATTCCACCCCCTATCCACCTTCTAGTACCGCAGCTTTTTGAGAAAAAAGAGCCATGTATCATTTTGTATCTAGTATTAAGTTGTAGAACTAAGTAATTTGTATGGATTTTAAGAACGATAAAAGCAGTAAAATCCCCTGCAGCCAGCAACAGTAGCACTCCCCAGCAACAATAGACCCTCCAGCAGCATAAGACCTCGTCCCCCACCAATAGAATACCCCCCCCCCCCCCCCCCCCCAAGCAGCTTCAATGGACCCCCCAGCACACCTTTGCACTATATACATTTTTTACAGGTGCTGGAACTGCGTTTCTCTGCATTCCTGCTGGGGGGGGGAGGAGCCCTGTTATTTCTACAGCTTACTAGTGCTTTGAGCCGAGACAGGTAGCCATTATGATGGATCTCTGTTTTTTTTTTTTTTTTTTTTCCTAGATATTGTCAGATTTATAGTGAGGGGGGCAGGTTAGACTTCTTAACTAGACTTTAAGCACCTAGCTACATGGGACAAAGTACTACATGTATTCTGTCTCTTTGCACGCAGAACAATGTAAATAACTTTATAATGACAATTCTTTAATGACTTTCATTGTTGATAAATTAAGCTGTCTTTTAACTACTGCGTAGGACACCAGCTAGCAATCATACATTCTAAGTGAATAATTCCTATTGTGTTTGCAGCCCAGTGCTACGGGAGAACAGAAAACAAAGCCCACTCAGAACAGTGTCAGGGAGCTTCGAGGATTGGGTCTCTCTCCAGATCTAGTATGTGGTGACATTTTTGCCTTTTTTTTTTTTTTTTTTTTTTTTTTTTTTTTTGCTTGTTGTTCCCTGCACTTATTAAGGAATTAAATTGTAACTTGCTTTTTGCTTTATTACTAATCTTTCCTGCAGGTTGTATGTAGGTGTACTACACCTTTGGATACCTCTGTAAAGGAAAAGATATCCATGTTCTGCCACGTGGAACCACAGCAGGTTAGTTTTTCTAATGTCTGTATACCTGATTCTATTACCAATACAAAGATTAAAAAGTATGCCATCTTTATAAATGCCTTAATAGAGTCCAAGCATAATTCCACAACGTTTCTCCATTAGTGAACTTTCAAGATAGAAACACATGCTACTCACACATGATTAGCTTTTTATCCATAGAGTATATCAGCCTAACTCCTTTCAGACATGGAAGGTGACAGGCTCTCCATTGTTCACTGATAAAAGCCTCTTTATGCAATGTAGTGCATGTCTTCTCTTGGAGAAGTGGTGTAATGCTGCCAGGTATATAGGCTACACCATATGAAACTGCTGGAACTCAGTATGTGCTAGTATCAAACTATAAGATCTAGTCAAATGAACTTTACTGTGGGGTATCTTATCATAGTAAATTACGTTAAAGCCCAGTCAGAAAGGAATACTGTTCCAAAGAAACTTAGTGATATTAAAGTCTTCTATGCATCCTCCAAATGCATAGTAGTCTGCATTTGGAGGATTGGCCTGCTGCACCCAACCTTTTTTTGTTTTTAGAGCTTCTATTGCTCAAAGACCTTCCCCTTGCATGCTGGGTATTTCTCTTTGTGGACTTGAAGCACCCTGATAGGTCTCGGACCCTATCTGAGCGTACGTTAGAACTTTTCTCCGTGGAAGGAAATTCATTCTATGGTGGTCTGTTCCTATTGTGGATCCACTTCAGCAGGCGTACCACTGCACAGGTAGGTTTGCTTACCTTTTGAGTATTCTATAAACGGATACCTAGAATTCAAGTACCTGTTTGAACTGGCTGGTTATGCCCTCCGTCCTACGCTGGCAGTGACTTTATCATGCCAACCTGTATCAGATTGGGTTAGGTTGCTCAAAAGGGATCCTCTCCACCATCAGCGTACCACAAGTTTAAACATATACAACAAATGTCTGGAGCCTTATGCTTCAATTATGATGGCTTGTTACAAGATCCAAGCTTAGTTTCCACATAGGTCTGATGTCTGTACAGTTTTGCAACGCACTCTGATTGTGCTGCTGGAAAGTGGCTGACACTCCTAAGGAGCATTTGACTCGCTTGACCTTCAAAGGAATGTTTCTTTTACAGTCCTGTGCTGGAACAGTAATTAGTAATGCCACGGGAGGTCAGAGCATGCCACGGGAGGTCAAGGTAGGAGGTCTAGGGAAAGGTTGGCAAAGCCAATCTACTTTTGCAGAAGATGACCTCAGAGCTTAATTCCCACTCAGCCCGCAGAGTTTGAACTCAGAGGTCATCTAACGTTTCTACCAATTTTTCTAAATAAAGGTGTGCCCCCACTTCTACAGGTGGGGACTGATTGTGCATCCTGGTGGGTCCTTGGAGAGTTTGTCTGTCCAACACTCAGGTGCAAAGAGCCCCTCGTTTTTGCCCACAAGCTATCCCCTTGGCTCAGATGCCCCTGTTGTTTTTTCCTTATTGTCTCTGTGCTTCTGCGCAGAAATGTGGACCTTCTCAGTTTCTCTGGGTTCCCCCCACACCTAGACCTCTTGATTCAATCCCTTCCTCAGGACGAGCCCCTACCTTTTGGATCATAAGTCTCTTGTGGAACATTTTTGGTACCCAAAGGGGCTTTCTGACCTGCAGGATCGACCTTGTCCAGCTCTGGCTGCCCTCTTTCTGGGTACATTTCTGGATTGTGGTGTTGCTCAGCCAATCCAGTCACTTTTTGGAGCATCCGCTCTTTTGTGCAATCAAGTGGCCTTTCCTTAACCGCTTCAGCCCCGGAAGATTTTACCCCCTTCCTGACCAGAACACTTTCTGCGATTTGGCATTGCGTTGCTTTAACTGACAATTGCTCGGTTGTGCGACGTTGAACCCAAACAAAATTGACGTCCTTCTTTCCCAGAAATAGAGCTTTCTTTTGTTGGTATTTGATCACCTCTGCTGTTTTTATTTTTTGCGCTATAAACAAAAACGACAATTTAGAAAAAAACGCATTATTTTTTGCTGTAATAATCACCCAAAAATATATAAAAAGAACACTTTTTTTCCTCAGTTTAGGCCGATATGTATTCTTCTACATATTTTTGGTAAAAACAAATCGCAGTAAGTGTATATTGATCGGTTTGCGCAAAAATTATAATGTCTACAAAATAGAGGCTAGATTTATAGCATTTTTACTATTTTACTAGTAATGGCGTCGATCTGCGTCTTTTTTTTTTTTTTTTTTTTTTATCATGACTGACATTATGGTGGACACGTCGGACAATTTTGACACATTTTTGGGACCATTGGCATTAATACAGCGATTAGTGTGATTAAAAATGCATTGATTACTGTAAAAATGTCACTGGCAGTGAAAGGATTAAGTGTGTCCTAGTTTGTGTTCTAACTGAAGGGGGATGGGGACTGTGCAGGGAAGATAAAAGATCGTCTGTTCTCCCCTCAGAGAACCGGAAACTGTGTGTTTTATACACACAGATCCTGGTTCTCCGTGTCTCAGTGGCGATCGCGGGAGTCCGGCGGTAAACGAGACCGCCAGGCACTCGCATCGACTTGCGGGACGCCTCTGGCGGCACGTGTGTGCCCCCTACTGGCCACAGGGTGAAGCGACGTTGCATAACGTTGTTTCGCCCAGCCGTGCCATTCTGCCGCAGTACAACTGCAGCGGCTGGTCGGCATGTGGTTAATGTGGGATACTCAAACAGCCTCCTGTGAAGTTGGTTTTATGGTTCCTAGAAATTTACATGTTGTGAAGGGCCTAACACCCGCATGATCAGGCTCCACTGGTTGCAATGTTGGCAACTACAGTGAAGGAAAAAAGTATTTGATCCCCTGCTGATTTTGTACGTTTGCCCACTGACAAAGAAATGATCAGTCTAATTTTAGGTAGGTTTATTTTAACAGTGAGAGACAGAACAACAAAACAATCCAGAAAAACGCATTTCAAAAAAGTTATAACTTTAATTTGCATTTTAATGAGTAAAATAAGTATTTGATCCCCTATCAATCAGCAAGATTTCTGGCTCCCAGGTGTCTTCTATACAAGTAACGAGCTGGGATTAGGAGCACCCTCTTAAAGGGGAGTGCTCCTAATCTCAGCTTTTTACCTGTATAAGGACACCTGTCCACAGAATCAGTTGATCAGATTCCAATCTCCATCATGGCCAAGACTAAGGATGGGCTCAGGCGTGTTTGCAGCTCCACATGCCCAAGCCCGCCAGGAAGCTTACATTGCGCAACGCTAAATCACAGGCAGTGAGACATTTCCTGATCCGCGGCTGCACAGTACAGCTCTTCCTGGCGGGCTCGGGCATGTGGAGCTGCAAACGTGCCTGAGCCCATCCTTAGCCAAGACCAAAAAAGCTGTCCAAGGATAGTAGACCTACACAAGGCTGAAATGGGCTACAAGACCATCGTTAAGCAGCTTGGTGAGAGGGTGACAACAGTTGGTGCGATTATTCGCTAATGGAAGAAACACAAAATAACTGTCAATCTCCCTTGGTCTGGAGCTCCATGCAAGATTTCACCTTGTGGAGTTTCAATGATCATGAGAACGGTGAGGAATCAACCCAGAACTACACAGGTGAATTTTGTTAATGATCTCAAGGCAGCTGGGACTATGGTCACCAAGAAAACAATTGGTAACACACTACGCTGTAAAGGACTGAAATCCTGCACTGCCCGCAAGGTCCCCTTGCTCAAGAAAGTACATGTACAGGCTTGTCTGAAGTTTGCTATTGAACATCTGAACGATTCAGAGGAGAACTGGGTGAAAGTGTTGTGGTCAGATAAAACCAAAATCAAGCTCTTTGGCATCAACTCGCCGTGTTTGAAAGGGGGAGGAATGCTGCCTATGACCCCAAGAACACCATCCCCACCGTCAAACATGGAGGTGGAAACATTATGCTTTGGGGTGTGTTTCTGCTAAGGGGACAGGACAACTTCAGCACATCAAAGGGACGATGGACGGAGCCATGTCACATCAAAACACACGGCCAAGGCAACAAAGGAGTGGATCAAGTAGAAGCACATTAAGGTCCTGGAGTGGCCTAGCCAGTCGCCAGACCTTAATCCCATAGAAAATATATAGCAGAAGCTGAGGGTTCGAGTTGCCAAACATCAGCCTCTAAACCTTAATAACTTGGAGAGGATTTGCAAAGAGGAGTGGGACAAAATCCCTCTTGATGTATGCAAACCTGGTGGCCAACTACAAGAAATGTCTGACCTCTGTGATTGCCAACAAGGGTTTTGCCACCAAGTACTAAATCATGTTTTGCAAAAGGGGTCAAATACCTATTTCACAAATCAATTCATAACTTTTTTGAAATGCGTTTTTCTGGATATTTTTGTTATGTCTCTCACTGTTAAAATAAACCTACAATTAAAATTATAGACTGATCTTTTCTTTGTCAGTGGGCAAACATACAAAATCAGCAGGGGATCAAATACTTTTTTCCCTCACTGTACTTGTTACCAGTGGGTGAGACGGTTCAGCTTAATACCTTGCTAAAAAGGACTTCTTCCTTTAGCGTACCCCAGAACCCTTGTTATCAGGCACTCCCCATTGCGTAATGCATTTGGGATAACTACCCTCAAGGTGCCCCCCGGTCCCTGATTTAGGTTCTGAGCAGGCCAACAGGTCTCTCTCTGTAGACCAGGTAGCTCCTGGCATGGTTTGGTGTACTTTCTTCTCTGTGTCTGGGATGCCTCCATTTCCAGGGGTTCCCACTGGTTCCATGAAACAAATGGTTTCCTTCACATTAGCCGCTTGAGCTACTTTGGACTCCATTCAACACCATGTGGAGATGTAGCTTGGTCCCTATTAGTTGCACATTGTCACCCATATGGTCAAAGCCTTGGAAACTGGCTCTCCTTAATCATTAAGCCTTGCACTGAGAAATGAGGTTAAAGCACCTAGGTGCACTTTAGATCCAACCTGTCGAGTGAATATCATTGCTGGAGAGCCCTGGGCCACACATGCATGTCCTACTGAAAGTATCCTCTGCTGAGAATAAAGTATGGCCAGAGGATTTCAAGAGACCTGTTCAGATGGGAGCAAATCCTCCTCCTGTGGTAGAACTGCAATATCTTAAGTAAGGTCCCTAAGATGGCTTCCCCCCTCTGAATGATCTTTGCGATTCTGCAGAGATACTATCTCTTGCCTCTTAGGTCATGGCTTGTGGTCAGAGCTGGGCAGACTCCACAGAATTTTTCTCTCAGGCCCATGACACTTATAGATGTTGGGATGGATGTTGCAGATTGATTCTTGGATCCTTCTGGTGATTCCCATCAAACTCGTTTGTGGTCTTTTGGATGGCATGACAGTTCCTGAATTACTGTATCCCTAAATGGATGAGAAGTACAAAAATGATTTTTGTACTTACAATAAAATCCTTTTTATTTTTCCCATCTATTGAGGGACACTGGAAACAGTCAGGTCATAGTGCCATCTACAGGAATATTGGACGCTGGCAAATGGCGAAAGTGTAAGTCAGCCCCTGTATAACTCCCCCTTTACCCAGGACACCTCAATTTTTGTAGTAAAGCGGTACCAAGAGCAGAAACGTAAAGGGGGAGAGCCCTGTTTTCCTTTAGTGAACTCCAGATAATTCCTATTTTTCTTGTTAACCACTTCAATACAGGGCACTTATACACCTTCCTGCCCAGACCAATTTTCAGCTTTCAGTGCTGTCGCATTTTGACAATTGCGCTGTCATGCTACACTGTACCCAAACTAAATTTTTATCATTTTGTTCCCAAAAATAGAGCTTTCTTTTGGTATTTGATCCACTCTGGGATAATCAATCAGCACAGACCCTCCCCCTGTCAGAAGAGCAGCCGATCATCTCTCCTCTACTCGCATCTGACAGACGTGAGTGAGGAAAAGCCGATCAACGGCTCTTCCTGTTTACATTGTGATCAGCCGTGATTGGACACGGCTGATCGCGTGGTAAAGAGTCTCTGTCGGACTGGCACACTGCGACAACGATCGCCACGATGCGCGCCCCGGGCGCGCAGTGGCTTGATATCCTGGCGACGTCCGGTCAGGATATCGCAACCACTTTGCTGACGTCATATTGCTATATGGCGGGCGGCAAGTGGTTAAAGTAATTGTAAACCCTCACAACCCATTCAGTTTAGCATAGAAATAAGAAATAAAAAGGGTAGAATTAACAGCACCCTGATATTTTCCAGTGAAAGGCTGTGCAGGAGGGGTGTGTCAGAACAAGTCTGATCATTGGAGGAGAGCAGACTGAGTTCCTGGCACAGCTAGAGAACTGACCACACAGTGATTTCTTCTGATTAGTGTGGTCAGTTCTTATTTGGAAAGCAGAGGGACTAGCAGGAGCACCAGGTATTTCACTCAAAGGAAACAATACAAAGAGAACATAATACTTTTTCAAACAAGTACATGGTACAGCAGGCACATATCAGGAATATGAAATGTTGGGTTTACAAACGCTTTAAACATTTATGTATTTAAAATATTTCATATCTGAAGTCTCTGCTCTATGATGGTGTAAAATAATTCAGAATATCACTCATTTTTTGTCCAGGTGATCTGTGTACATGACGTGTCATCTATATACAAAGTCCCTCTCTTACTAGAGGAGCAGGGGGTGGTTGACTATTTTCGCCAACGTTTGGATCTTCCAATCGGTCGTCAGCCCCGCAGAATGTTAATGAAGTGGAAAGAGATGTCAGACAGGTGAAAAAAACACCAGCTTGTATTATCACTGTTCAAGAGTATTTACTCTATAAACCATTCTGCTGCACGTTTGAAACTAAGCATAGCTTAGGGCAGACTTTAGAAATTAATATAATCATGAAAGACCGTACCTGCAAATTGAGGGTTGAGTGCAACCACAGTGTGACTGTCCAGATAGCTGGTCTTGTCAGTAAAAGGAAGAGTTCTAGAGAAGGTGTACTTGACAACCTTGTAAACCTACCAATGCCTGAGCTGACCTTTCATTATTATTTCTTTTTTATCTAGATATGACCGCTTACTGGAATCTTGTAGCATTGCTCTTGTGGGAAAGTATATCAAATTTTCAGATTCCTATGCATCAGTTATCAAAGCATTAGAGCATTCTGCACTGGCTATAAACCACCGCTTAGAGATCAAGGTAAATGGTCTTCTGTTGGTAGTAAATGTATAGTTTATTATCTTGTTTACATAATTTTGTTTACTTTTTTTATATATATTTTTTTTCTATGTAAATATTGCATGTTTTGTAGAAACCAAATTTAACCACTTCAGCCCCGGACCATTTGGCTGGCCAAAGACCAGAGCACTTTTTTGTGATTCGGCTATGTGTCGCTTTAACTGACAATTGCGCAGTCGTGCGACTTGGCTCCCAAACAAAATTTACGTTCTTTTTTTTCCCCACAAATAGAGCTTTCTTTTGGTGGTATTTTATTACCTCTGCGGATTTTATTTTTTGTGCTACAAACAAAAAAAAGCGACAATTTTGAAAAAAAGCCATATTTTTTACTATAATAAATATTCCCCAGAAATATATATAAAAAAACATTTTTTTTTCCTCAGTTTAGGCCGATATGTATTCTTCTACATATTTTTGGTAAAAAAAAAAAAATCGCAGTAAGTGTATATTCATTGGTTTGCGCAAAAGTTATAGCGTCTTCAAAATAAGGGCGGACACGTCGGACAATTTTTTTTTTTTTTTTTGAAAATTGACAATTTTTATTAAGTTTTTCATAATAGAACACATATAGAAAATTAAAGTACAAGGTGATACATAATAAGGTGCCATAGTCATGTCCATAGAAGAGCCCAGCTCCAATAACATTCGTAACATGGAGTTAGAGTTATTGTACATATCTTGTCTGAATGTTAGATAAAAGGGAGAAAAATTATAACAGGTGGACTGACTCTAGATTTATACCACTGATTGTATACCTTGTACATCTTAACAGAAGAAGGAAAAGAAAAAAAAAAAAAAAAATAAGAATTAATAGAGAAAAGTGTAGGAATAGAAATTAATGAGAAGAATTGAGAAGAAGGGGGGTTAGTGGAAAGTCCAGGGTGGGATAAGTAGAGTTGGGTAGGGAAAGTAGGAAAAGAGGATGATGGCAGTGGGATCGTACCCCACCCCAGGAGCCCAGTACCCCCCCACCAGAGGGAAAGACCAAGCCTCCCGAGGCCGTCACATGGCAGATTAAGTTATGGGGTTTTCAAAGAGGACCCATAGTTCCCATACTTGGTTATGTTTTTCAAGTTTGTCGTTTAAGGAGGCCGTGAGATATTCCATCCTTTTGACCTCCCTGATCCTAAAGTGCAGTTCCGACATCGAAGGTGGTTCCCTCTGTTTCCATTTTAATGCCACCAGACAACGTGCGGCTGTTAATATATGTGATAGAAGTTTTTTGGATCTTTTAGAGAGGGAGATTGGTGGGAGACCTAGTACGAAAACCTTCGGGTCGAAAGGCATCCCCGGACCAAGGATGGCCTCCAGGAGGGAGTGCACCAACTCCCAATATGGTACAATCAGGGGGCATGTCCAGTAAATGTGGTAAAGCGTTCCCCTATCCTTATGGCACCGCCAGCAGCGAGGGTCAGTCAATGGATACATGGAGTGGAGCAAGTCAGGGGTCCTATACCAATGGAACAAAATCTTGTATTGGTTCTCTTTATATAGCGTACACATAGAGCTTTTGGTGGCTTGAGACCAAATGAGTTGCCATATGTGGACACGTCGGACAATTTTGACACATTTTTGGGACCATTGTCATTTTTACAGCGATCAGTGCTATAAAATTGCATTGATTACTGTAAAAATGTCACTGGCAGTGAAGGGGTTAACCACTAGGGGGCAGTGAAGGCGTTAAGTGTGTCCTGTTGTGTGTTCTAACTGAAGGGGGGATGTGACTGTGCAGGGGAGATAACAAATCGCTGTTCATACTCTGTATGAACAGACAATCTGTCTGTTCTCCCCTGAGAGAACCGGAAACTGTTTACACACACAGATCCCGGTTCTAGGTGTGGCCCGAGCGATCGCGGGAGCCAGGCGGTGATCGTAACCGCCGAGCACTCGCATTGGCTCCATGGACGAGCATGGGGCGTGAGCCCCTAGTGGCTGTCTATCTTACCGACGTAACATGACGGCGGTTCGCACAGCCGAGCCATGTTGCCGCAGTACAACTGCGGCGGCTGGTTGGCATGCGGTTAAACAACTCAAAGTGGAGCTCCAGTCAAAAGTCTAAATATACTTTATCATTTTATTATAATTTTAGCTGCCAAAAGATTTGTTCTGTAATGGCAGTGTTAGTGGTTATATCCTGTTTAGCCAGGGAAATCCATCTTTCCTACTCCTAGTTCTACTACTTCTAGAGTATCTCCCTGCTCATTGGACAACAGTAGTGTCATGATGCTGATTTATGGTTTTCATCCATAAGTGCTTTAGACTTTTTCCCTAAAGTTTATCTGTACACCTCCTGCTATTGATTAACATTTCAGAGGGAAGATGAACTGTTTTTCAATTGGTAGCTTTCCTCTACTTTTTAAGGTGAGCGTGCTTATTTGGACTGCATTTTATTAGAACAGCTTCCTGGGATGCTAACAAATCAGGTTTTCTTTCTCGAACATCACGGGACACAGAGCCACAGTAATTACTGATGGGTTATATAGGGTATCACTGGTGATTGTACACTGGCACACCCTATTAGGAAGTTCAACCCCCTATATAATCCCTCCCCCTTGCAGAGATACCTCAGTTTTTACGCCAGTGTCTTAGGTGATGGACGTGTAAAGATGTCCTGTGCTGAGCTCCAAAGGGAATATCCTAAGATCCTATACTGGGGCAAGCCAGGCAAACCGGATCCATTCAAAGTGTCTTTTCATGGCCGAATTGAATGGTACCCGGGCCTCGTGTCCGAAGAAACGAGGTTTTACCCGTAATGCTTCTCTTTTTAGAGAGCTGGACCCCGCAGATCAGAAAATGGCTTTAAACTTCCTAATTTCTGACGAGGTGCTTTTACGGTCCCAGAACTGTTGGATCCCCCTACTGATGGGGGCCCCAGTCTCTGACGTTTTTTTCAAACGGAGCCCACCGTGAGAGGTGAAGATTGGGTCTGTGTAAACAGCACCCTGCGGCTGGATAAGGTAAGAGGAGATTCCACAGAATTTTTGAGTTCTAGTGGCTTTTCTCCTTTAAGGTAAATGCATGCTATGCCTATTGTGACCACCGGGGGCTGCCAAGAGCACAAACCTACACATGCTGACTGACTGTCTCAGGTGTTCAGTGCTGATTATGTCCCAGCATCTCAAAGCAGGCTGCAAGCAGGTAAGGTGGAAAGGGGGATTTCTCATGTTTGAATGTTCCCCCCAGGCTAGAGAGGGGCCACAGGGGTCTAGAAAGTGGTTATACCACCCGGGCTCTGCGGCCTAATGGCCACCATCTCTGAAGATAGCCGTTCAGGCAGATCTTGTTACCAGTCTCCCTCCTTCCCCCCCCCCCATCCCCAGCCTTTTCTCCAGAAGCATGACAGGAGAGTCGGCAGTGCGGGAAGCGCTCGTTTTTTTCAAAACTCGAGGGGGGGGGCGGTAGAGGAGGGGGCGGGATGTCAGCACAGAGTGTTTAGACTCCCACTCAGGCCAGCTGCAGGCTATTAAAGGCACTCTGTACAGGTGCACTCAGCCTTCTGAGAGACACAGAGCTGACGGTCGCATGTAAGGTGGGACACAGGCATTCTCCTAGGCAGCATTTACTGAAGTAACACCAGACTGAGCATTGGGTAGCAAGGCTTTTAGCCAGACTACATCGCTCAGCGGGCAGTGTTCATTTGTATACCTCACACCTTGTTGCTTTGCACTATGGGTAGAAGAGGTTCAAGCACCCCAGGAACCAGAGACACTAGGGGATCTCGTTCAGGTTCTGAGGGCCCCCTGTCGGCAGCATCCTCCCCCCCTAAAGATGGGCCAGGGACGGCTAGCCAGGGAGAGCCATCGGGGTCAGGGGCTACACCTGCTTCTGGCACTTCAGCCCCTGTATATATTACACAAGAGGTTTTTTCCTCAACCATTAATGGTCTAGAGGAAAGATTAATGGCCGTGATTACGTCTTCACTCAGTGGAAGAAAACGCACTAGGCTTTCCTCTGTTCCCCAAGACCCTCAGACAGAGGAGCTCTGGGATAAAGGAGATGAATCCCTTTCAGAGGATCGAGACGGGATGGATGATTCCTCTTCGGAGGATTCAGGTGGAGAGGGACCCTCTGCGACTTCCCAAGAGGAGAAAGTCTTAGTGCAGATCCTCACTGGATTGGTCCGCTCCACATTTAAGTTGCCCATACCTGAAACTGCTAAAGAATCCTCTTCTGCTTTGGGGTCACTGAAACCTTTCCAAGCAGCACATGTTTTTCCTGTTCATACTTAACTTGAAAAGCTTATTTATTCTGAGTGGGATCACCCAGACAAACGTTTTTTTCCGCCGAGAAAGTTTTCAACACTTTATCCGATGGAAGAAAAGTTTATTAAAATGTGGGGAATACCGGCTATTGATGCCGCCATTTCCTCCGTAAATAATAGCTTGACTTGTCCTGTAGACAATGCTCAGATGCTCAGGGATCCTGTAGATAAAAGGATGGAATCCCTATTGAAGGATGTTTTCTCCTTAGCAGGATCAGTGGCCCAACCTGCAGTAGCAGCGATTGGAGTCTGTCAATACTTAAGAGACCATGTTAAGCAGGTCATCAAAGTATTACCTGAACAGCAGGCCCAGGGGTTTGCTAACCTTCCAGCGGCCTTATGCTTTGTGGTTGACGCCATTAGAGATTCTATCGTGCAAACCTCCCCTCTTTCACTGGGGTTGGTGCATATACGTAGAATCCTATGGTTGAAAAATTGGTCAGCCGAAGCACCATGTAAGAAGCTACTGGCTGGGTTTCCATTTCGTGGTGCAAGGTTGTTTGGAGAGGACTTGGATAACTATATCAAGAGAATCTCTTGTGGGAAAAGCACTCTCTTACCTGTCAAGAAGAAGAGTAAGCGTCCCTCTTTCAAACGGACTCTTTCCCCAGCACCGGGGGCTTCAGCCTCCAGGCAGTCTCGACGGCCGCCTCCATCGGGGTCCAGAGACAAGAGTCAACCCCAGGGACAAAAGAAGTCCTGGGGAAAGAAGCCTACTAGGCAAAACACTAAGACCTCTGCATGAGGGGGCGCCCCCGCTCACTCGAGTGGGGGGAAGACTGCGACAGTTCTCAGAGCTCTGGCACAAGGACTTCCAGGACAGATGGGTAGTCTCCACGGTAACCTTAGGGTACAAGCTGGAGTTTCAGGAATTCCCTTCTCCTCGGTTCCTCAGATCAAATGTTCCCAGAGACCCAGAGAAGAAGCAGTCACTCCTTCTAGCGTTAGAGCGACTTTTGGGGATGTCAGGCCCATTTTGGACTTAAGGGATCTGAACCGATTCCTAAGGATTCAATCCTTCCGCATGGAATCAATTCGAACAGTAGTTCCCACCCTGCAGGGAGGAGAATTTCTGGCATCAATAGACATCAGAGATGCATATCTGCATGTGCCCATTTTTCCTGCTCATCAGAAGTTTCTGCGCTTCGAGGTAGGAGAGCGCCATTTCCAGTTTGTGGCTCTGCCTTTTGGGATAGCCACTGCACCTCGAGTGTTCACAAAGATCTTGGCTCCTCCTCTGGCCAGATTAAGGGCTCAGGGTATAGCTGTCATAGCATACCTAGACGACCTGCTCTTGATAGACCGGTCGGTAGCCTCTTTGAATGGAAACTTGAGGACCACGGTCAGGTATCTAGAACACCTGGGTTGGATCCTCAACTTAGAAAAGTCTTTCCTAAAACCAGTAAGAAGACTGGAGTATTTAGGTCTGATTATAGATACAAGCCAGGAGAAAATATTTCTACCCCAGGCAAAGATCACTGCTTTGAGAGAGCTGATTCTGACAGTAAGGACCAAGAAGGGTCCCTCAGTCCGCCTTTGTATGAGGCTACTAGGGAAGATGGTGTCTTCATTCGAAGCAGTTCCCTATGCTCAGTTTCACTCAAGAATGCTGCAACACAGTATTCTGTCGACCTGGAACAAGAAGGTTCAGGCATTAGACTTTCCGATGCACCTGTCGCATGCGGTGCGTCAGAGCCTCAATTGGTGGCTCATACCCGAAAACCTGCAGAAGGGGAAATCCTTTCTACCGGTTACCTGGACGGTGGTAACAACAGATGCCAGTCTGTCAGGTTGGGGAGCAGTTCTGGAACAGGCTGCGGTCCAAGGGGTATGGTCCAAGACAGAGAGGACCTTACCCATCAACATTCTGGAGATCCGGGCGATACATCTAGCTCTAAAAGCCTGGACTATCAGGCTACAGGGTTGTCCGGTCAGGATCCAGTCCGACAATGCCACAGCAGTGGCTTATGTCAATCATCAGTGAGGCACCCGGAGCCGAGCTGCTCAAAAAGAGGTGAACCAGATCTTAGTCTGGGCAGAGATGCATGTGCCATGCATATCGGCAGTTTTCATCCCGGGAATAGAGAATTGGCAGGCGGACTATCTAAGTCGCCAGCAGTTACTTCCAGGGGAATGGTCTCTGCATCCCGACGTCTTTTGGGCCATATGCCAAAGATGGGGGGTTCCAGATGTAGATCTCTTTGCATCCCGATTCAACAAAAAGATAGACAGATTTGTGGCAAGGACAAAAGATCCTCTTGCATGCGGGACGGATGCGTTGGTGATTCCGTGGCATCGGTTCTCACTGATTTACGCATTCCCGCCTATTCTGCTACTACCACGACTCCTTCGCAGGATCAGGCAGGAAAGGAAGTCGGTACTTCTGGTGGCCCCCGCTTGGCCCAGAAGGACTTGGTATGCAGAAATAGTAAGGATGACGGTGGGTTCCCCGTGGACCCTACCGGTACGCCCAGACCTGTTATCTCAGGGTCCAGTGTTCCATCCTGCCTTACAAACGCTAAATTTGACAGTTTGGCTATTGAGACCCACGTTCTGAAGAGTCGTGGGCTCTCAGGTCCTGTCATATCTACCTTTATTAATGCAAGGAAGCCAGCTTCCAGGATGATTTATCATAGAGTCTGGAAGGCTTATATAACCTGGTGTGAATCCAGAGGTTGGCATCCCAGGAAATATGTCATAGATAGAATCCTTGATTTTCTACAGATGGGATTAGAGATGAAGCTGGCCTTGAGTACCATCAAGGGCCAGGTTTCTGCTTTATCAGTATTATTTCAGCGGCCACTTGCTTCGCATTCTTTGGTCCGAAACTTTATGCAGGGGGTGATGCGTCTTAATCCTCCGGTTAAAGCGCCCCTAAACCCCTGGGACTTGAATTTGGTCCTGGCTGTGTTACAGAAACAGCCTTTTGAACCAATAAGTCAGATTCCTTTGGTCTTGTTGACAAGGAAATTAATTTTTCTGGTGGCCATCTCTTCTGCTAGAAGAGTATCAGAATTAGCAGCTCTTTCCTGTAAGGAGCCTTATTTGATTATACACAAGGATAGAGTGGTACTACACCCTCATCCTAGTTTTTTACCGAAGGTGGTTTCTGATTTTCATTTAAACCAAGACATTGTTCTACCTTCCTTTTTTCCAGATCCCTGTTCTCCGGAAGAGAGATCTCTACATTCGTTGGATGTAGTAAGAGCAGTTAAGGCCTATCTAGGGGCAACTACTCAGATCCGCAAGACGGATGTTTTGTTTGTGCTGCCAGAGGGTCCCAATAGAGGACAGGCAGCGTCAAAAGCTACCATTTCTAAATGGATTCGACAGTTGATCATTCAAGCTTACAGTTTGAAAAAGAAGATTCCTCCGTTTCAGATCAGGGCACATTCCACAAGGGCTATTGGTGCTTCTTGGGCAGTGCATCACCGGGCCTCTATGGCTCAAATCTGCAAGGCCGCAACCTGGTCTTCAGTTCATACATTCACCAGATTCTATCAGGTGGATGTGAGAAGGCATGAGGATATCGCCTTTGGGCGTAGTGTGCTGCAGGCAGCGGTACAGGGTCCTCAGGTCTGATTGCACCCTACTTGGTCGTGGTTTCCCCCCCCTCAGGTAGCATTGCTCTGGGACATCCCATCAGTAATTACTGTGGCTCTGTGTCCCGTGATGTTCGAGAAAGAAAATAGGATTTTTAAAACAGCTTACCTGTAAAATCCTTTTCTTTCGAAGGACATCACGGGACACAGAGGTCCCGCCCCTCTTCTAATACACTATATTGCTTGGCTACAAAACTGAGGTATCCCTGCAAGGGGGAGGGATTTTATAGGGGGTTGAACTTCCTGATAGGGTGTGCCAGTGTCCAATCACCAGTGATACCTATATAACCCATCAGTAATTACTGTGGCTCTGTGTCCCGTGATGTCCTTTGAAAGAAAAGGATTTTACAGGTAAGCTGCTTTAAAAATCCTATTTTTTGCAATTCTGGACTTGCTGAAAATGTAGTAAACTTCTGAGTTTATATGTTACCCAAAGAGTGTGGGACTGGATAGCCAGTCTTGTGCTGATTGTTCAGCATACCCCTGGGAGAAGTACCCATAGCCGGGTACAAATTATAAGTAAGGTAGTTGCGCGCTACTATACTAAAAAAACTAACATAGGGTTGTTGCTGTTGTCACCTCTGTGCTCCCACAAAAAACAAGATATAAAGTTTATAAATGAGACAGCGCTGCATAAATAATAAAACAAAATAATATAATATGAAAATCAGAAAATTGTGGACGATATAAGTGCTCTAAAAAAAAATTTCCAATAATCATTATTTATAAGTGATATTTCTTCCACTGTCTTGCTGGAAGATGTGACATTTTTTTTGCTTCAAACAACCTCCATATCCATAGTGCTCCTGCCACCTCATGCAATGCTCGCTCACCTCCATGAAAGACCCTGCAAGGGGTCAAAACACGCCTTGCATACAGTGCAACTCTCCTAAGGAATAATCCTCACTGGTCCTTAGCAATCTCTGTTGGACTTTCAAAAGAGAGGTAGTAATCTATATCAGATGTAGATTCCTTCCACCATGCTGCTTCAAACTTGAATCCACATTGGCTTCCGGTAATTCCACAGATACGTAAAAAAAAAACAAATTGCCTCCAATAGTGCAGTATCCAAGGGATTAAGAATCTTACCACCCCAGCTAGTATTCAACTCACATTTATCAAAAAGTTTAAAAGCATTTTGGTACAAAATTCATCAAAATGCTCTCTCTTATTGCAACAAAGTTCCATCACCAGGCTCCACCTCTACTAGTTACGGTACCCCTCACGTGGAATCATCTGGAGGAACATAGATAGATGGGTAGATTATACACTACATTACCAAAAGTATTGGGACACCTGCCTTTACATGCACATGAACTTTAATGGCGTTTTAGTCCGTAGGGTTCAATATTGCGTTGACCCACCCTTTGCAGCTATAACCGCTTCAACTCTTCCAGGAAGGCTGTCCACAAGGTTTAGGAGTGTCTTTGGGAATGTTTAAGCATTCTTCCAGAAGCACATTTGTAAGGTCAGGCACTGATGTGGACAAAAAGGCCTGGCTTGCAGTCTCCGCTCTTATTCATCCCAAAGGTGCTCTCTCGTGTTGAGGCCAGTCAAGTTCCTCCACCCCAAACTCGCTCATCCATTTCTTTATGGACCTTGCTATGTGCATTGGTGCGCAGTCATGTTGGAACGGGAACGGGCTATCCTCAAACTGTTCCCACAAAGTTGAGAGCATGAAATTGTCCAAAATGTCTTGGTATGCTAATGCCATGAAGAGTTCCCCCTCACTGGAACTAAGGGGCCAAGACCAATACCGGAAAAACAACCCCACACCATCACAAACGGATTGGTTATCCTTAATGAACCAAAGGCGTTTATTCTTATTACATCTGGTGAGTGGCCATTGCATGAGGTGGTGGTGAAGTCACAATAAGTGGTGAATTAGGAGCACAATATACTTAAAAGGAATGTCGTTGCACAGAAGTGATCACTCGCTGAGGACATACAGTGTACTGTGGTGTTTCTGCAAATGTCAAGGTCATATATTTATATATTTTTTGCACTATGCAGTACATATGCATGTTGATATGTAATATTTTGTTAGTAATGGCACATTGTTTAGTATTAATAATTTTTTAAATAGCTTTTGGTAGCACCTAATGTTATTGCACAGAAGTAATTACCCACTGAGGACATCTAGTGGGCTGTAGTGTTTTTGCAGCATGTAGTATATATGCATGTTGATATTTGATAGTCACAAAGTAATATTGGCATATTGCACATTTTTTAACATTTGTCATATTTTATATTTTTTAGCACTTTAAACAGTTTTTTGGAATATTATTTTGTCACTAGTAAACACTAAGTGGACAGTATATTTTTGACACAATATTAATTGATGCAGAAAAGCACGCTACATGGGATAGATATCCTATTTTTGCATATTTCAGCAGTGGTTTCATACACAGAAGTTAACGCAGTCCGCTTTTATATTATATTGATACTCTACCATTTTTGTGTAGGCTTACATGATTGCAGCAAACTAGTATATTTTTAATTTTGCGCCGGTAGCACATTTGTTTGGATTACATACATATTGGGACACCTTCCTTTACATGCACATGAACTTTAATGGCGTCTTAGTCTGTAGGGTTTAATATTGAGTTGGCCCACCCTTTGCAGCTATAACAGCTTCAACTCTTCCAGGAAGGCTGTCCACAAGGTTTAGGAGTGTCTTTGCGAATGTGTGATCATTCTTCCAGAATCACATTTGTGAGGTCAGGCACTGATGTGGACAAGAAGGCCTGGCTTGCAGTCTCCGTTCCTATTCATCCCAAAGGTGTTCTTTTGGGTTGAGGCCAGTCAAGTTCCTCCACCCCAAACTCGCTCATCCATTTCTTTTTGGAACTTGCTTTGTGCATTGGTGCGCAGTCATGTTGGAACAGGAAGGGGCTAGCCTCAAACTGTTCCCACAAAGTTGAGAGCATGAAATTGTCCAAAATGTCTTGGTATGCTGATGCCATGAAGAGTTCCCCCTCACTGGAACTAAGGGGCCAAGACCAACACCGGAAAAACAACCCCACACCATAACACCCCCCCATCACCAAATAATTTGGACCAGTGCACAAAGCAAGGTCTATAAAGACATGGATTAGCGAGTTTGGGGTGGAGGAGCTTGACTGGCCTGACCTCAATCCGATAGAACACCTTTGGCATGAATTACTGACTGGGATGCCATTAAAGTTCATGTAAAGGCAGGCGTCCCAATACTTTTGATAATCTAATGTATATTTTGAGTAAAATTGTTCTAACATGTATCTGTTGTCCACTAGTCCTTTTCTTCAGTGTAATTTTGTTGGCTGTAGGTGTTTTGTGTAAAAAAAAAAACAAACTGATTTTTGTGTTTTGACACATCATTTGACAGTATATAGACTCTGCTGATTTGGAGCCGAACACTCTTCAGGAGGAGCCTGTGCGCTATCATGAAGCATGGCAAAAGCTTTGCAGCTCAGAGTAAGTAAAATACAGAAAGAAAAATACAGGAGGGGCAGACACAGGACAGTTACCTTGCAAGGGGATAGCGTAGCAGAGACCGGTCTGACAGAAAGCTTCTGCACAAAGGCATAGTTTAACACTGGAATATTGCACAGATCTGGAGGAATTGTAATATATAATATAATTTATTGAGTACACCCCTAAGTGGAAATTTCCAAATTGGACCCAAAGTGTCAATATTTTGTGTGGCCACCATAATTTTCCAGCATGCCTTAACCCTCTTGGGCATGGAGTTTACCAGAGCTTCACAGGTTTCCACTGGAGTCCTCTTCTACTCCTCCATGACAACATTACGGAGCTGGTGGATGTTAGAGACCTCGCGCTCCTCCACCTTCCTTTTGCGGATGCTCAATAGGGTTTAGGTCTGGAGATGTGCTTGGCCAGTACATCACCTTTACCCTCAGCTTCTTTAGCAAGGCAGTGGTTGTCTTGGAGGTGTGGTCGGGGGTGTTATCATGTTGGAATACTACCCTGTGGCCGAGTCTCTGAAGGGAAGAGGATCATGTTCTGCTTCAGTATGTCATAGTACATGTTGACATTCATGGTTTCCTCAATAAACTGTAGCTCTCCAGTGCCGGCAGCCCCAGACCATGACACTCCCACCACCATGCTTGACTGTAGGCAAGACACACTTATCTTTGTACTCTTCACCTGGTTGCCGCCACACACGCTTGACACCATCTGAACCAAATAAGTTTATCTTGGTCTCATCAGACCACAAGACATGGTTACAGTAATCCATGTCCTTGGTCTGCTTGTCTTCAGCAAACTGCAGGCTTTCTTGTGCATCATCTTTAAAAGAGGATTCCTTCTGGGACAACAGCCAAGCAGACCAATTTGATGCAGTGTGCGGCGTATGGTCTGAGCACTGACAGGCTGACCCCCCCACCCCCCACCCCCCCACCCCCCCCATCCCTTCAACCTCTGCAGCAATGCTGGCAGCACTCATACGTCTATTTCCCAACGACAACCTCTGGATTTGACACTGAGCACGTGCACTCAACAACTTTGGTCGACCATGGCGAGGCCTGTTCTGAGTGGAACCTGTCCTGTTAAACCGCTGTATGGTCTTGGCCACTGTGCTGCAGCTCAGTTTCAGGGTCTTGGCAATCTTCTTATAGCATAGGCCATCTTTATGTAGCACAATTATTTTTTTCAGATCCTCAGAGTTCTTTGCCATGAGGTGCCATGCTGAACACCTGAGACCTTGTAACACTGAGTCACATGATACCAGGGAGGGAAAATGGCTAATTGGGCCCAATTTGGACATTTTCACTTAGGGGTGTATTCACTCTTGTTGCCAGCGGTTTAGACATTAATGGCTGTGTGTGTTATTTTGAGGGGACAGCAAATTTACACTGTTTATACAAGCTGTACACTCACTACTTTACAGCAAAGTGTAATTTCTTCAGTGTTGTCACGTGAAAAGATTTAATAAAAAAAATAAAAATAAATATATATATATATATTTAAATTATACACACACATGCTTATCCCATAGTTCAGCTTTAATTGATGTTTTACCTTGAAGTGGAGGAAAAAAATGAATATGGCAGTATTCTAATAAAAAAAAAAATTGGTTTCATTGTCTGTCTTTAGGCAGGGGGGGGGGGGTTGGGGCTTGGCCAGCGCAAATAGACTAGACTGAGAACCGCTTCCGTTCAGGAACCCGGCCGTAGTGCTGGTCCCGCCTCCACCCCCTGGCTAATGCTGTACTGGCCACTGGTTGCTAGAGCTGCAACCAGTGATATCACGGCCGTGACTTCCTGCCCTAATGTAGAGGGAGCCCAAGGCAACCTCAGCTTGCAATGTGGAGGAGGATTTACCTTTCTCCTCCTCTGTGCCTAGTGCTTTCCACGGTCCACGCACCTACTCTATTACTCTATCTTGTTCGGGCCTCCGGCATGCTCTGCGAGAAGAAGGGAACTAAAGTGTAAGGGGTGCTGGGTAGAGGTCGACCAATAGGGTTTTTTTTAATATTTATATATTATTTTATTTTTGGGTTATGATGCAGATTTTTTTTTTTTTTTTTTTTCTTTCCCTTCATCTCAGAAAATCTAACAGTTAGACCCCTTTTACACTGGGGTGTTTTTCAGGCTCTTTTGGGCTAAAAATAGCGCCTGTAAAGTGCCTACGAAATGGCTCCTCTGCAGTCTCAGTGTGAAAGTGCTTTCACACTGAGGCGATGCGCTGGCAGGATGTTAAAAAAAAAAAAGTCCTGCAAGCAGCATCTTACGAGCGGTGTATACCGTTCCTCCACCACTCCTGCCCATTAAAATGAATGGGCACCGGTGCCAAAGTGCTTCAGCAGCGGCGCTACACGGGCGCATTTAACCCCTTCATCGGCCGCTAGCTGGGTTATAAGCGCCCCGCTAGCAGCCAAATAGCGCCAGTAAAGCGTCGCTAAAACTAGCAGCGTTTTACCGTCAACGCCTGCCCGCTCCAGTGTGGAGGCAGCTTTAAGTAATAAGTGATACAGAAAATTTCTTACATTTATTAAACAAAACAAACCTCCAATCAGTTCACTTGTATGTATAATTTAGATTAAAAAAAAATACATCTTAAATATTAATACACAAAAACAGTTAATCAAACTTTTGGATGAAAAAAAATGGGCTAACTTTACTATTTTATTTTATTTTTTTTATTCATTAGTATGTTTTTTCCCCCAAAAAAAAATTGCGTTTGAAAGACCGCTGCGCAAATGCCGCCGTGTGACATAAAATATTGCAACAACCACTATTTTTTTCCCTAGGGTCTCTGCTAAAATATATATATATATATATATATATATATATATATATATATATATATATATATATATATATATATATATATATATATATATATATAAAATAATGCTTTTCTAGTAGAAAATATAGGATTTTTACTTGTAAGCAATAAGTGTTAGAAAAGATTTAGTCTTTTTAAATGGTTAAACTGAGAACTCCTGCACACAGTTCAGTCCATTCATAAGTATGAACATTGTATCTCTGCTTCTTTTCTCAGACTTGGCAGGCTGTCCAGATAGGAGAAACAAGTAGCTCCACGGAAGACATCAGGCAACTTGCATTGACTTCTATTACAGAAGTATTTGCAAGTCGCACTGAAGTTTTAAATCGGCCCTTTTTTATCAGCACAATCTGCCCCGATGCCTATTAATTAAAAAACGCCAAATGTCGGGCGATATATCGGTTGACCTCTAGTGCCGGGCATATTCAATTCAAAGCCAGAGACCCATACAAAGAGGAGGGGTTTATGCTGGGACTTGTAGGCCTTCACTTATGTGCCCCCCCCCCCCCCCCAAGAAGTGAAGGATTACAGGTCCCAGCATGAGCCTCTCAGAGCTGAAGGTGTGACACCCCCCCGCCCCTCCATACTAGTGAAAGACTACAGGTCCCAGCATCCTTAGATCTCAGGTGTTCATGCTGGGACTTGTAGTCCTTCAATTGGGGGGGGTCACATTCTTAGATCTTAAGGGTTAATGCCGAGATCCTCCCAAAAGTGAAGGACTGCAAGTCGCAGCATGAATCCCTCAGAGCTGAGGATGTGACACCCCCCCAACTAGTGAATGACTACAAGTCTGGGCATGAACTCCTGAGTACTAAGGATGTGACACCTTAGATCTCAGGGCCTAGCGTTCATTCATGCAGAGACCCCCACATAGCCACTTGATAAGGAAGGGGTGGGACAAATTTTAGTCTTGCCTAGGGCAGCACAAAACCAAAATACACCACAGTGTTTATGCACCTTTTTACAGCATACATTAGCATATAGATAATCATATTTTTGTAGCATCCTTACAGTAGCATTGCTTTGTTTTGTATTTAGTGGCGTACTAGTCCCCGGAGGATTTGGTGTTCGTGGTACCGAGGGCAAGATCCAAGCCATATCCTGGGCACGCAAACAGAAAAAACCATTCTTGGGTGAGCTTGTACACATTTAATTCATTTCTGGTTACGTTTAAAAGTTTGTAGTAGTAATATACTAAGTTAGATTGTTCTAACATCTTTTCTGGTTTGCAGGGGTCTGTCTGGGGATGCAGCTAGCAGTTGTTGAATTTGCAAGAGAAATACTAGGCTGGAAAGGTAAATGCAGCATATAATTTGATAATATAAGGCTTGTTCATTTGGAAATTATGTAACGCACTGCTCTGTCATGTGATGGCATGCTACAGTATTATTTGGGTTCTCATGCACCAGCACATGGTGCCAATACCCTCCTAATTAGAACTTTTATTTTTTAATTTATTTATTTTTTTATCACAAACCTCAGATGTGGTTCAAAAAGCTTCCTATTGCCCAATCTATTACCAGTCAGTGTTTATCTGGAGCTCTAGGTCATGGAAATGAATAGGGAAAACCACTTACCAGTACAGTACAGGTAGATTGCTCTCCCATCTTTATCTTATCTTTTATAACCAAGAAGGCACCTACTGTATTTTGAAGTAGATGTAAACCCGATTAATGGAATTTGACCTAGGCATATATATCTGCAGTGTTTTCTTATCTCTCTCCAAAGCTCTGAGTCCTGTGTCTTTTTTGCTGCTCTGTTTTTCTGTTATCATCATGATAACTTCTGACAAGTTCTACAACACGCAGCTGAAACTTTGTGTCGGGGGGGGGGTGCTATAAATGGATTAGCAGAGAGCTGGTCTATTCACAGTTCAGCTCTGCATGTTTCTCTGGAGGGTGGTGTGTGCCTTTCCTCCAATCAGCTGTCACACAGTGTATGCCAAGACTTCACTCCCACTGCTGAATGAAGAAGAAAAAATTCCAACACAATGTACACCTAAAGAATATAGCAAGATGAAGACAGCAGATATACATGTAAAATTTATGTAGGGAGATTTGTTTCATCTGAGGCTGTTCACATCACTGGGTATATGTGAGGGTGAACATCCACTTTAAGCTGAATTCCAACATTTTTGTTTTCACTAGAACTGAATGGAATGATCAACCCCAGCATAGATCATACCTCTGTACCATGTTGCTCTGTTGTCTGAAGATCCTCTGATATTCTGGGTTTAGTTGTGGCTTTGTGTCATGTGACACTGTATATCCTTCAAGAAGGAAACTTCTTCATACACAGTCTATCCTGAAAGCTAGGTGTGCTGCTGCTGGGCAGGATTGAATATATCACAATTAGAATTCAATCCTGCCCAGTTATATATGCTGACCAGTGTGAGCAGGGAGAGTCCCAGAGCCCTAGTCTCTGTGAAGTGTTAATTTTACATATAAAGGAAACACCTTTATAATAACCTCCCATAGCCTTTCCGCTGTAAGTCTTGCAGTAAGCCATTATTCTTTGGCATGCTGCAAGACAGTAATGACCCAGGAGGAGGTATAACACATTTATACCTTTCACCACCCACATGAAGGCCCAGAAACACTCACAGTAACCTTGGGACCCACCCACATCAACTCCCAGGAGTGGTACAAGTGACTCTTATAGCCTGCCCTGAAGCTACAGAGGCTCAAAGAATCATGGGGCGTAGTATCCGGAATGGAAAATGAAGGAAGCAGGAAGTCAGAACTTAGAAATTCAGCCAGGAGGAGTGACATCACAGAAACCTGCTGTATTCAGCTAAAGGAGGTAAGTTGCACACAAACTGGCAGCAGGGTTGTGATTCATTTACATACACAGTGCATCTGTTTTGGGGTGGAAAAGCTGAAATTTTTCTTTAAAATCGGAACTTCGCTCTTCTTTATGCCCTCTTCCCCAGAACCCCCCCCCCCCTTTTTTTTTTTTTTTTTTTTGGTAGGGGGTAGGTACCTGCTTTTGACAGGTACCTGCTCCCACTTCTAGTTGGATCACCGCAGGGATCCGCCAAACGTTCTTCCCCCACCCATGACCTTTTGGAACATGTCACTGAAGATTGTGGCACCATTCACAAGGCGTAGCAGGGTTCGCTTATGCACAGTGGGCTGCTGGCTGTGAATCGTTGCCATCTTCCCACAGTAAACATGCTGGTGTCGGGGGCGCAAAGAACCACTTTAAGATACAAATCCCTTTTTATATAGTTAATTTTTTTTCTTTCCACAGATGCTAACTCTACAGAGTTTAATCCAAAAACAAGTCACCCAGTGGTAAGTGTTCACTTTGGGCAGCTTAAATGATTCTTATTATGTTGCAGTCTACTTGTAAAATGTTTAGCAATGTGTCTTGCTGTGACATTTTTAGTACACATTGACCTTTGAAGCTGTTAGATGCTGTCTGAATGGGCAGTAATTGATATTATCACATTTCAACATTTTTAGTCAGTTGATCAGAAATGGGCTGCGTGTTCTTTTTTTCTTATTTCCCTCTGTCTTTCCTTTTAATGCTTCAGCACACCTAATTGTTGCAGGAAGATTGACACCATTTTCATGTAAACCAACGTTGGCGTGTATTTACAATATTTATTTTTCTTTCTGAAGCTGCATTGTAAGCAATGGTGTAGTAGTGGCATTTCTTGCTTATTTTGATGTATTTCAGGTGATTGACATGCCTGAACATAATCCAGGTCAGATGGGGGGCACCATGAGATTGGGGAAGAGAAGAACTATATTTCAGTCTCAGAATTCAGTCTTGAGTAAGTATTGATATTTATTTATTATTTTGGTTTTTATTTAGGCTGTATTAGCATTAGTACAACTATCCTATTTCAGTTGTTACCAGTCACTGTATAGAAGTGTCCGGGGGGGGGGGGTTACTTTTTAAATATCATATGTAAACCTGAGCTTTGGCATAGAAGATAAACCAAATTTCTTTATCGTACATAATAGGACACAGAGCCTCAAGTAATTACTTGGTGGGTTATGGGCCTACCTTCAGGTGTTGACACTGGTATAACCAATACAGGAAGTTGACTCCCCTATATAACCCCTCCTCCTTCCATGAGTCCTCAGTTTTTTCGCCAGTGTCTAAGGTGTTGGTCACGAGTGAAGATATGCTCTGAGGAGCTCCAGGGAGGGATCCATGCTGGATTTAAAAAAACCTCCACAACCGGATCCATCCTCGCCACTGAGGCCATAGGATGGTACCTGGGCCTCGCATTGAAGAACGAGGTTTTGCCTGTAAGCTTCTCTTTGAGAGCTGGACCCTAGGAACCAGGACTCTTTTTGGTCCAAAGAAGCGGAACCCCTATTAAAAAGGGCCCCAGTCTTTGAATCTCTCAGTGCCGCCAGCAGATTATTCCCAGGGGAATGGTTTATTCACCCCGACATGTTTCGGGCTGTTTGTCAAGGATGGGGGACTCTGGATGTAGATCTTCTAGCATCCAGTGCAACATAAAGTTAGTCAACTTTGTGTCCACAACAAAGGACCCATTCGCGTGCAGAACAGATGCGTTGGTGATACTGTGGGATCAGCTTTTACTGATCTATGCATTTCCCCCTATTCAGTTACTGCCTCGACTTCTTTGCAGGATCAAGCTAGAAAGAAAACTGGTAATTCTGGCAGAACCAGCATGGCCCAGAAGGTCGTGGTATGCAGAGGTCATAAAGATGGCAGTGGAGGATCTGTGGTCTCTTCCACTAAGGCCAGACCTGCTCTCACAAGGGCCGATATTCCATCCTACTTTACGAATGCTAAATTTAACGGCCTGGCTATTGAGACCCACATTCTAAAAAGACGTGGGCTTTCCAGGGCAGTTATTTCTACTTTAATGCTAGGAAGCCAGCTTCTAGAGCTATATATTATAGAGTCTGAAAAGCTTATGTTTCCTGGTGTGAATCCAAGGGTTGGCACCCTCGGAGATATATTAGAGGCAGAATTCTTGGCTTTCTACAAGTAGGCGTAGAGATGAAGTTGGCCCTGAGTACTATTAAGGGCCAAGTCTCAGCCTTATCAATTTTATTTCAAAGACCACTTGCTCCGCATTCTTTAGTCCGGGGTTTCATGCAAGGAGTGATGCGGATTAATCCGCCAGTTAAATCACCCTTAAGCCCTTGGGACTTGAATTTAGTTTTGTCAGTGTTACAAAAAACGCCATTCGAACCATTACAGCATATTCCCTTAGTCCTTCTGACTAGGAAGCTGATATTTTTGGTTGCTATATCCTCAGCAAGGAGGGTTTCAGAATTTTCAGAATTGGCTGCTTTTCCCTGTAAAGAGCCATATTCATGAGGACAGAGTGGTGTTACGTCCTCGTCCAGGCTTTTTGCCAAAAAGTGGTTTTAGGCTTTCATCTGAATGAAGATATTGTCCTGCCATCATTTTTTCCAAAACCATCTTCCAAGGAAGAAAAGTCACTACATTGTCGTGATGTGGTGAGAGCAGTGAAGATCTATTTAAAGAAAACTGCTCAGATTCGTAAGACTGATGTCTTATTTATTCTGCCAGTGGGTCCTAAGAAAGGACAGGCAGCGTCAAAATCCACTGTGGCTAAGTGGATTCGGCTAGTTTGAATTATAACTTATGATTTAAGGGGAAAGATTCCCCCTTTTCAAGTTAAGGCGCACTCTACCAGAGTGGTCGGTGCTTCTTGGCAGTGTGTCACCAGGCCTCCATGTCTCAGATCTGCAAGGCCGCAACTTGGTCTTCAGTACATACATTTACAAAGTTTTATCAAGTAGATGTAAGATGGAATGAGGATTTCGCCTTTGGGCGCAGTGTGCTGCAGGCAGCAGTATAATTCCTCAAGGTCTGGGGGTGCCCTACGGGTTGTGTCTCCCTCTCCTCAAGTAGCATTGCTATGGGACATCCCACCAAGTAATTACTTGAGGCTCTGTGTCCTGTAATGTACGATAAAGAAAATAGGATTTTTAAAACAGCTTACCTGTAAAATCCTTTTTCTTGGAGTACATCATAGGACACAGAGCTCCCGCCCCTCTGTTTTATGGGGTGAGAGTATATTACATATATTGCTTGGCTACAAAAACTGAGGACTCCTGGAAGGAGGAGGGGTTATATAGGGGAGTCAACTTCCTGTATTGGTTATACCAGTGTCAACACCTGAAGGTAGGCCCATAACCCACCAAGTAATTACTTGAGGCTCTGTGTCCTATGATGTACTCCAAGAAAAGGATTTTACAGGTAAGCTGTTTTAAAAATCCTATTATCTCCGTAAATCCCTGGTACCCACATGCGGCCCACTATTTGGGCACCTTTAAACAGGGATATGTGACTCTGTGCCAGGAGCAGTGGCATGGCAATGGCTTGTACCTGATTCCAGAGCCTCTGTCACTCTTCCTGCCTCTCTGTAACACTGTTGCAATCTTAAAATACATAACCAAGAGCTGTTCACTGGCTGGTGAACCTTACCCCATTCCAGCCAATCAGAATGGGAGTACTTCAGCCAGTTGGATTCCAGCTCTGAAAATATCCATTTATCAGCAAAAAATTCTACAGTTGTAAGGAAGTGCTGCAGCTTGTGAATTATCCAAATGTGGTGGCTGGTAGAGGTTTGTAAATACTGGGGTGGGGAGGTACACTGCTTGGAAGGGGATTTGTAGATGTGGAAGGTATTAAATGGCAGCTGATGTGTGGGATGGTAGCTGATGTGACCACACACTGGGGGATTTGTAGCTGATCTGGATCAAACTGGGGGAGAAAAAAAAAAAGCTACAATTGGTGAATGTTGAAGCTAGTTTCAGATGAATTCTAAAATCTGAAAAGTGTTGCACACTGTGTGGTGGCTGGAGGTTTCAGGGGGTTGGATGATGGGGAGAGAGGGAGAGGGCACACTGGGGGAAAGGAAATGGTAGTTGATGTGGGGGCAAATGGGAAAGGGGGTGGTTGTAGCTAATTTGGGGGCTCACTGGGTGAAGGGGGCTGGGGATTTGTAGCTGATGTAGGGACATGCTGGGGTGGTTTGTAGCTGATCAAAGAGCACATTAGAGGGATATAACTGATATTGGGGGGGTGGCACTGCAGGAATCGCTGACTGGTGGAAGGAGTTGCTGGTGGACAGGGGTAGCTGTGACTGATTGGCAGAGTGATGTGAAAGGTAGTCTGGGAAACTAGATGTGTAATTTTATGTCCCTAGAAAGCCTTAATGTGCTACTTGGATTTTGGGCCCCTTTGTTTGGTTAGGCTGTGAAAAGTCTCACATGTGGTATCCCCATACTCAGGATTATTAGAATGTATTTTGGGGTATAATTCTAAGTACGCCTATGCAGAAACATTTTAATATTTAATAACTGTAAAAAAAAAAAATGTGATAAGTAGTTGGGAAATTAGACGTTAAATGTATGCGCATTAAAAGCCTTTAAGGGTGCTTCTTGAATTTTGGGCCCCTCTATGTGAGTGGGCTGTGAAAATGTCTCATCCCCATCCTCCGGAGAATTTTCAAAAAAATGGTGGCAAAAAAAAAATACAAATGAAAAAAGCCCACCATGCCCTTTTAATATCTTGGACTGTCTTCTTTCCAAAAAGGGGGTCATTTTTGGGGTTACTTGTACTGTCCTGTCATTTTAGGGCCTAAAGAAATGATAGGCATTCAAAATATCAAATATCTGTTCATTATAGTTTAGTTATCATAGTTTGTAGATTACAACTTTCACGCGGACTACATAATATACACTGATTTTAGTTATTATTACCAAAGAAATGTAGCAGAATACATTTTGGTCTAAATGTATAAGGAAGATCATTTCTAAATTTTATAACAAAAACTAAATGGAAAAACGTTTCTTTTTTTTTTTTTTTTTTTTTTTTTCAGTGTTTGAATTTCTTTTTTTGTTTTATAAAAGGAAAAAAAAAAAAAGAACCCAGTGGCGGGTAAATAAATTATCTAAAATGTATTTGGGTACAGTGTTGCATGACTAATTGTCTTTGACACCGCTAAAATCTGAAAAATAGCCCAGGCAGAAAGGGGATGAAACAGTCCAGTCTTGGGCCCCTTTCACACGGGCGGATAGCATTCAGCTTTTATCTGCATATAGGTTATCTACCGCACCTAAATTCAGACAATGCTTTCCTATGGGGTTTTGTGCGGTTAAAAAAAAAAAAAAAATTGTGACTGCATCCAGGACCGATTTATCGCAGCCATCTGTACATAACCACAGGTAATCACAGTGTACTATTTCACCTGCGGATGGCAGCGGCAACACATCAGAAATGGCAAGAGTTTGTTCCACCACAGCTAAATGCAGCCACCTGTAATCGCTGCTAATCGCAATTTACAACTTCAAGTGATCGTTGTGCCTGGAGTCTTGGAATTTCAAAATAGCAAAACATGCTTTTAACAGCGGCACGGCAGCCGCATGTGTGAAAGAGGCCTTAGAGTGGTTAAGCTTTGTTTGTTGTCTTTGTAGAGAAAGTGGTTAAGCTTCGTTTGTTGTCTTTGTAGAGAAATTATATGGTGGCCAGGAGCATGTAGAAGAGAGACATCGACACAGATACGAGGTAACTCCCCTATAAAGCCGTAATGTTTTTTCACTCCTGTTTTCCTATAAGCTGTATCCTTCCTGTTCGCATATATTTAATTTTTATTATATGTATTAGTTTTGTATTTGTCTTGTTTTCAGTATTACAGAACAGGTCTGGAGCCATATGGAGCTGAAAGTCTCTACCTATGAGTGGGGGTGTGTGCCTTTCCTCCAATCAGCTGTCTTGGCTGTATGCCCAGACTTCACTGCAGTGTTGAACAGGAAGAGAAAATCTCCTCACATGATGTGCACTTTCTAAACAGCATATTAAGCTAAAGATAGCAGATATACATATAGGGAGATGTGTTTCCTCCCTGTGTATCATCAGAGGCTGTTCACTTCACTGGGTATATGTGAGGGTTTACATACACTTTAATGTGATCATACACTGGCAACACTCTAGAAGGCACGCTCCCTGAGCACCTCCCCTATAGCCCTATCCCACTTCATGAGGCATTTCAGGCATGCAACAGGCGACCTATTTGAATTAAGCAGAACAATCTGCATCTACATCACATTTCCACGTACAGATTATGGCCTTAATTCAGCCATCTTCATCCAGGGCTCAAAAACGCCATGTCTCTTCTCATACTCCCATTTCTCAACCGTCGGATCCTGATGTATCATTTCTAGAGGACACAGAAGGGAATGAAGAGGATATTGAGGCAGTATTGGAGGAAACTGCAAAGGAGAAGAGCAGATTATCACTACATTCAAGAGTGAGCTTCATTCAACATGCTTGTTCATGTTGAAAAGCCTCTGTCCATAAAAGCCTTGGCTTTAACTCTCCATCTTGCCATGCCTCTTTTGGTACAAAGAGACCTGCAAAACTCTCCCTGTTCATTAACAGATATAGATTGTGCAGTCTGATGACTGGGTCACCCCTAAAAGAATTTTCACTGCTCCAAAAATCTTTGCTGAACTCTATCCAGTGGAAAACTTTGCAAGAGTCCTGTAGGTGATCCTGCCGTCTGCCCTAAACAAACATCTCACTGTTCCTATGTTATAGTTTCCTTTGTATACAGATTCTACAGGTTTGAGACACTACTAAAAGCTCTCTTTTTAATCATGCAGTTACAGCCCTGCAACCAGCTCCCTGTACAGTTTCTGTATGTCAAACTGCAGCTAGCTGGACTAGTACATTAAACAACCAAAATGGCCCTGTATTTCAGGATCGTGCTATTACAGAGCAGGAAGCATCAGGAGCCCTCTTAACACTGGCAGCTTATTCAGTGAAATGTGCTACATGTCTGTGTTCTGTGCAGACCAGTTGTGAGAAGCTTTGCATGTTGACAATTTTAAATCCCAATTAGACACAGTGATTTCTAACATTCTATGGGGTTTATAAATTTAGCGGAGCGTTTCCTTAAATAGTACAGCTTACTTCTGCCCCCACTGAAATTAGCGCTGCATATATCGTAGACACCATAACAGATGAGTTTCTGCTTTTGCTGTTCACGAAACGCATTGGCCTGAGGGTTCCAGCCTGGATAAGCTCTAGCGTCCAAGGCTTTGAGTTACTTAAGTGGACAACTGCTAAAGTCTGAGCTTGGTCATATGCTCTCCTATACCCAGAAGCCCCACTTCATTAGGGAATTGAGCATGAGAGCTGACAGTGGGCAGGCAGTGAACGAGCATGGATAGGAGAGTCTACCTTTCCAGGGGATGAGGGAGGGAGAGCCTGTCGGGAGACAATAACTTTACTTTAAATTGGAATAGACATAGAGGTTGATTTACTAAAGGCAAATATACTGTGCACTGCTCTAGATCTGAGGGGAAGCTCTGCTGATTTCTATCATCCAATCAACCCCATACTGTCTCTTTATTCTGATGTCATTCTTTAAGCCATAAAAGCTACAAGTACAGGATACCATAGGATTTTTGCTTTGATTTAAGAAAGCGGTCATGATTATTTTATTTTTTATTAAGGTAAACCCAGAGCTTAGGCTTGACCTGGAGTCCCGAGGTCTGGCATTTGTTGGACAGGATACAGAAGGAGAAAGAATGGAGATAGTAGAGTTAGAAGGTTAGTATTATACTAAACTTGACTACCTTATGAATTTATTCTTTTTATGTTTTAACTGATTGCCGACCGCACACTGCTGTAGTTTTATTACTACAGTGTGGGGCGGCTGCGCAGAATCGCGTGTATACAGTGCATCCGGAAAGTATTCACAGCGCTTCCCTTTTTTCCACTTTTTTTTATTATGTTACAGCCTTATTCCAAAATGGATTAAATTAATTATTTTCCTTAAAATTCCACAAACAATACATCATATCGACAACATTAAAGAGGTTTGTTTAAAATCTTTGCAAATTTATTAAAAATAAAAACCAAAAAAAAAAAAATCACATGCACTTAAAGCAGAGCTCAACCAAAAAGTGTAACTTCTGCTTTAAGGACTCCTGACCCCCTGAGATGCCACATTTGGCATGTCATTTTTTGGGAGGGGCAAACACAGGTACCCAGCTCCCACTTCCGCTCGGGCCGCCTAGGCGACTCGAGCAGAATTTCTTCTCTCCCCCTCCCTGCAATCTTCTGGGACACGTCACAGGTCCCAGATTGCCCAGCCATTCAGGATGTGCAGCGTGACGACGTGGCTGTGAATCCGCAAGCTGTTGCAGCCGGGTGCCTACACTAGTGAAGCCGAGGAGAGAAACAAAGCTTCGGCGGCCACATTGCTGGATCCAGGGATAGGTGAGTGTCTTTATTAAGTCAGCAGCTACTTTTTTTGTAGCTGCTCATTTTTAATAAACACAGAAACAGCTGGAACTCCCCTTTAATTATTCACAGCCTTTGCTCAATACTTTGTTGAAGCACCTTTTGGTGCCAATTACAGCCTCAAGTTTTTTTGAGTATGATGCTACAAGCTGGGCACACCTATTTTTGGGCAGTTTCTTCCATTCTTTGCATTCAAGCTCCATCAGGTTGGATGGGGAACGTCTATGCACAGCCATTTTCAGATCGCTCCAGAGATGTCCAATCGGGATCAAGTCTGTAAATAACTAGATAAAATAGTCACTAAGGCTACACCTGTAAATAGTAACTGAAAGGGGAAATCATCTCAATTAGATAGCACTAAGAGGTGTGTTCCTCTGGATTAAACAGCAGCATATAGAAAAAGGGGGAAAAGTTGCCAAAGAATTCATCAATGAGAAACAACCGGTATTAATCAAAGTTAGTTAAATGTTTACTGAGCAATTCCACATAGACACTAGAAACAATAAAAAGTTATATCTAAATAACCTCCACCACATTCAGTTTACAATTTGACAACGTTGTCAAAGGACACAGGTAGCCACCACACACTCATACCACACACATATTTTGGGCCACTAATTCCACATGGATATGTGCTGAATCTGTGGTTAATTGGATCAGAGCCAGGAGAGCTGGCACCTAGAGTTCCAGATGATAATCCACACGGGAGAATAACAACTTCACAGTTAACTTCAGTGATGAACTAGATCGCGGTCCATGTGAGACATATTCCCTGGGAGTGGGGGGAAGAAACCCTCCACTCCCAGGGCTCTGGCTGGACCACTCAAGGATATTCAAAAAGTTGTCCTGTAGCCACTCCTTTGTTATCTTGACTGAGTGCTTAGGGTTGTTGTCCTGTTTGGAAGATGAACCTTTGCCCCAGTCTGAGGTCCAGAGTGCTCTGGAGCAGGTTTTCATCAAGGATGTCCCTGTACATTCCTGCATTCATCATTCCCTTGATCCTGACTAGTCTCCCAGTTCCTGCTGCTGAAAAACATCCTCACAGCATGATGCTGCCACCACCATATTTCACTGTAGGCATGGTATTGGCCAGGTGATGAGCAGTGCCTGTTTTTCTCCAGGCATGATGCTTGCTATTCAAGCCAAAGAATTCAATCTTTGTTTCATTAGACCAGAGAATTTTGTTTCTCATGGTCTGAGAGTCCTTCAGGTGCCTTTTGGCAAACTCCAGGTGGGCTGACATGTGCCTTTTTGACTGAGTGGCTTCCGTCTGGCCACTTTACCATACAGGCCTGATTGGTGGAGTGCTGCAGAGATGGTTGTTCTTTTGGAAGGTTCTCTCTCCACAGAGAAATGCTGGAGCTCTGTCAGAGTGACTAATCAGGTTCTTGGTCACCTCCCTGACTAAGGCCCTTCTCCCACGATCGCTCAGTTTGGCCTGGCAGTCTGCTCTAGGAAGAGTCCTGGTGGTTCCACACTTTTTCCATTTATGGATGATGGAGGCCACTGTGCTCTTTGGGACATTCAATGCTGCAGAAATTTTTCTGGATCCTTCCCAAGATCTGTGCCTCAATACAATCCTGTTGGAGGTCTACAGACAATTCCTTGGACTTCATCACTTGGTTTGTGCTCTGGCATGCACTGTTAACTGTGGGACCTTTTTATATAGACAGGTGTGTGCCTTTGCAAATGATGTCCAATCAACTGAATTTACCACAGCTGGACTCCAATCAAGTTGTAGAAACATCTCAAGGATGATCAGTGGAAACAGGATGCACCCGAGCTCAATTTTGAGTCATGGCAAAAGCTGTGAATCCTTATAGACTTTTTTTTTTTTTCTGTTTATTTTTAAGAAATTTGCAAAGGTTTCAAACTTCTTTCATGTTGTCATTATGGGGTATTGTTTGTAGCATTTTGAGAAAGATAATTAATTCCATTTTGGAATGAGGCTGTAACATAACAAAATGTGGAAAAAATTAAGTGCGGTTAATACTTTCCGGATGCACTGAATATACCTAGTTGTTCGTTTCTGGGGGGGGGGCTGCATTCTCACTGGCTCCCTTAGATGCAGATCAGCAGGTCCTGGCCAATAAGTGATGGCCAGGACCCGCCAATCAGCAGAGCCAATGACACGAGAGATCTGTGTTTGTAAACAGTATCGATCTCTCTAAAATAACACTTGGTAGGCACTCGGTTAACCCTTTGATTGCCCCAGATGTTAACCCTCTCCTACCCAGTGTTATTAGTACAGTGATAGTGCATATTATTAGCACTATTAAAAAAAAATGTGTAGCGCCACTTAAAAAAATGTGCAAATTACATAGAAATATCAATCGTGCAAAATCAGTCAGTTCATAAACAACTGAAAATTTCCCAATGAAACAATGTTCTTCAAGTGTTCAAAAACCAGTCACCATTCCCCTGTGGAGTCAATGCTCACCAGAACACATGGCTGCCCTTACAACGGCTTATACACCTGTGACTCATGTCAGAACTTCCCAGTGTGAGTGCAAAGCACAATCGCAATCCTGTGCATCCAATGACACCAGTTAAATAAAGCTGGCCAGGAGGTGGGAATAATCTCCAATAGTGTAGTACTTTCATATAACAAAATGTAAAAGCAATGTCTATTAAACCAGAGGTCAGGCAGTTAAGGAAAACTTGTCTTGCGATGTAAAAAAAAAAGTGCTGCTCTTGCTGAAGTTCTGAAAGTACAAGTCTCCTGGCAGTTATGCTGTCACAGTCTCTAATACTTTGAGTCACAAACCTAGAACAAGTATGTAGATACTTGGGTGAGTGACTCAAAGTATTGATGCCAGTCAGCTAGTGTGTTGTTTTTTTTTTTTTGTTTTTTTTTTTTTTTTTGGGGGGGGGGGGGGGGGGGGGGACAAGAGGTCAACAATGGAAGACTCAATGTTTTTTTTTTCATTAGGTGTAAAGGATTCAAGAACAGATGCTATGCTGGCATTGCATATGTTTTCTTATACAGAAACAGAAATAAATCCTCTTTATTGATTTTCATTCGTACGGAAGGTCTTTATTTGTTTTTAACCTAATCTCTTGTGGTTTTTCTAGATCACCCATACTTTGTTGGCGTTCAATATCATCCTGAGTTCACATCCCGCCCTATCAAACCCTCTCCTCCATATTTTGGCTTGCTGCTTGCCTCTGCAGGGAGACTAGCCCAGTATATTGAGAGGGGATGCCGCCTTTCCCCCAGGTAAAATTACTAGATTATTTTGCTGCTTCTCCTTCCACCATTTCTGGTGGTACAAACAGATCATCATTCAAGCGTACAATTTTATGTTGCCCATTGGTCTTTTGTTTACACATCCTCAAAATTTTACCTGGTAGATGCTCAGGCCTCATCTGATAAAAGGACCTTCAGGCAGCCCTTTTGAGCCACAGGCAGTCTTAGGTTCTGTGTTTTTGTGGTCCTGGGTTTTTTTTTTTTTTTTTTTTCCTTGCTGTCCATTCCTCAGTTGGACTGCTTTTGGACATACTTGGAAGGTTGTATCTGGCTGACCAGAGATTTTTTGTTTGCCAGTATTCAAAACCTCCTGTAGGTGGCGGTATATAACCCAACAGTTTCTGAATTCCTTTTTCCGTCAGTGAACTTCAAGAAATGGATTTTGTGGTAAGTACAACAATCCCTTTTTACAGTGAGTAATTTTTTATTCACTTACAGAACAGATAAAACTGACAAAAAAAGCAAATCAGAGAAGTTCATTGTTATTGATCAGGAAGTTGAGAAATCTGAGGGGGTACTGTGTGCAGTGCTTCAGGGGAGTATCTTTACAAATTGTGTTAGTCTAGTCTATTGGCTAGAGGCTCCAGCCCACGGCGGTACAGAGTACAATCCGCCTGTTGTACCTGGGAGCCCAGTGTTTCAGGGGAGTATCTTTACAAATTGTGTTAGTCTGCAGCATAATTTAGCTCGCTGACATGTATTGTAAAATATATGCCGTGGGCAGCTAGCTACACATGCATAGCTGCTGGCACCCATGGTTTTATGCGTATAGGTATATTTTGCAAAAAATGTCAATGTGCTAGATTGGGCTGCAGCTGTGATTCTTGGGTACCAGAACAAGCAGATTTTCCTCTGCACAGTAATACTCCCTAATGTGTGACTGTGTGCAAGAGCCCTAAAGCTGTCTGTGTACACGCCTTCAGATCTTCGAAATATATAATATGAGGACGTACCTAAACATTCCATTCAGTTTGTATCAAATCAGACAGGCCCTTCCAGTTGATAGTAGATCTAAAGGAGATTGTACAGTGTATGGCCAGCTTAACATCTCCAGCTCTTACAGATGCCCACGTTTGTTTTAATATGACTTTCATTTTCTTTACAGGGATACATACAGTGACCGAAGCGAGAACAGTTCTCCTGACACAGAGATTGCAGAACTCAAACTACCAGTAATAAATCATGAATGATGTTGGGTAATGAGCACTTGTTTACTCTCTACTTTAAATATGGAAAAAGCACACTTTATAGATCCATAACTGATAGAAGGTTTTGCATAGTTATTACTTTTGAAAAACTATCATTATTTAACTGACCAGGGGACAGACTGCATATAGCACTTGGTCACATTCGGATTGGTGGCGCTTTGTCCCCTAAAAATGCTTCTATATGCTGGCTGTAGCTTTGCTCCCTTTGAAGCCCAATGAGCAGCCAGCAGAGCCCCACCCCTTATCCAGGCTGAGTGATCTGTCATTATTAAGAATGAACAAATAGTGCTGCTTGTTCGGTGATAATGGTTAAAGATCAATGAGAGTTTTGGCTCTGTGTAAAGTAGATGCGTTACACAGAGCTACAACTCTGAATGATTTTTTACTATTATGAATCTTTACCATTATGAACACGTTGCGGTACTCATTCGTTCATAACAGCGACGGATTACTCAGAGGTGCTCCTTTCTCTGTATCTTAGAGGGGTGTTTGTACAAATCCGCAGCTCAGCTGATGGCTCACAGAGCGCTGCAGCACTGTGCAAGCTTTTACTACGAATGAGCGATCACCAATGTTGGGCCGGTGCTGTATATAATACTGGCCGCTCATGCCTAAAACTGAAAGTTTACACAGCACTGTCATCCGTTGGCCAGGCTGTTGGCCAGGCTGTGGATTTGTAAAAGCAGCCCTGGTGGACACTTATGCCACGTACACACGAGCGGACTTTACGGCAGACTTTGCCCGGCGGACTTTTCGACGGACTTTCCGAATGAACGGACTTGCCTACACACAATCCACCAAAGTCCGTCGAATTCGTACGTGATGACGTACGACTGGACTAAAACAAGGAAGTTCATAGCTAGTAGCCAATAGCTGCCCTAGCGTGGCTTTTTGTCCGTTGAACTAGCATACAGACGAGCGGACTTTTTGACTCGAGTTCAACGGATAGATTTAAAACATGTTTCAAATCTAAGTCCGTCCAACTTTTGAGAAAACAAAGTTCGCTGGAGCCCACACACGATCGAATTGTCCGAGGAAATCCCGTCCGCCGGGCAAAGTCTGCCGTAAAGTCCGCTCGTGTGTACGCGGCATTAGCGTTGCCTGCTGTGTGATCTGTTTTTGTAATTGGCAGCACTGGTTCCTGGAGCAGCCCCCTTCCTAGCAGTGTTGTAAAACAAGAAAGATAACCAGTTGTAATTAAAAATAGGAAGTGGTGCTTACACCAATCGAATTAAAAAAAAAAAAAAAAAAAAACTTGATCCAATGTGTTGCTGAGTAAAAAAATCAGTCCAAAAGAATGTCCACATAATCCATAAGTCCATGTGTTAGAAGAATTGCACGAATTTAAAAACATCCACGTGACCATCCAACAACAGAAACCATCTATGGTGGTCAACCACGATGGTGTTCTGCTCACCACAAAGCCAAAAAGAATTCACCACATGATTTAAATGCAGAATGATTTGACCTCTTAATTAAAAGGTCACAATGCACTTTGAGTTAAGGTTCTACTCTGCTGGTATCCAATCCCCCAGGAACATCAACCAGGTCATAAGGTCCACCTATGGCTGTCGCCAAACGCACATAAACCAAAGAAAGAACCTTATAATGTAGTATTTATTATATTCCCAAATTATGAAAAGTGAAAATAACCCTCACATTTAGAGGTTTGTAGTGAACACCAATACAAACTATTTGAGTGTGACACAAGGAAAGGCATCTGCTTTCCACTTGTACCACCAAAACAAAGAATTTACTCTGACTTAGGTGCTCACTCACCAGAAAAATGTTACCTCTTTATCATAAAAAGGTCACTGTGTGCCTTGCATTAGGGTTTTCCTTCCCTTTCGCTCCACCAATCAAAAAAGGCCTTAAGATCCACTGATAAATCTCCCCCAAATCATATCGCCAAGTACACGAGCCAAAGAAACCATATAGTGTAGTATTTATTAAGCAGCCATTATTTTGAAAGCTTTGATACCCAAAGGCTAACTGTGAGAGAGGAGTGTCAAAGTACACTGTAATGTGAACTTTGCCACTGTGACCGCACACATTTCTCTTTTAATGTACTCAAGTAAAGAATTTTATGGTAAATTAAATCCCATTTTCCATGAACAAGGTGATGTGCTAAAGTCTAGAAAATTGCCTAAATACACAGGTAACCTTGCCAACCAGCCGCCGCAGTTATACTGCAGCAGACTGGCTCGGCTGTGCGAATCATCGTAGGTGAATGAGGTTCTGTGGGGGCGCGCTCCCCCGCTGGCCAATCGGCGTGTCTGGCGGACTCGATGGTCGCCCGTGATCGTTCTCCTCAGAGACAGAACGTAGATCTGCCTTGTTTACACAGGCAGATCCCCGTTCTGACACGGGATGACACAGGATCTTCTCTTCCTGCTATGCAGGAAGACGAATCTGTGTGTTGCCCCAGGCAGCCCATCCCCCCCACACAGTTAAAAACACACTGAGGGAACACCTTTAACTCCTTGATTGCTCCTGATGTTTACCCCTTCACTGTCAGTACAATGTCAGTGCATATTTTTAGCACTGATCACTGTAATGTCACTGGTTCCCAAAAAAGTGTCAAAAAATGTCAGCTAGGTGTCCGATCTGTCCGCCAAAGTGTCGCAGTTTGGCTAAAAATCTCTGATCACCGCCATTACTAGCAAAAAAAAAAGTAATAATAAAAATGCCATAAATGTTTCCCGTATTTTGTAGACGCTATTACTTTTGCGCAAACCAATCAATATACGCTTATTATTTTTATATTGATTTGATTTTTACATTTTTTTTTTAATTGGGTATCTTTTATAGCAGTAATTTTTTTTTTCTTTTTTTTTTTTTTCTTTTCACAAATGTCAGTCTTTTTTTTTTTTTTTTTTTTTTTGTTTTTGTTTTATAGCAAAAATAAATAAATAAAAACCGCAGAGGTGATCAAATACCAACAAAAGAGAGCTCTATTTGTGGGGGAAAAAAGGACATACATTTTATTTGGGTACAGCATCGCACGACCATGCAATTGTCCAGTTAAAGGAACGCAATGCTGTATCACAAAAATGGCCTGGTCAGGAAGGGGGTAAATCCTTCCGGGGCTGAAGTGGTTAAAATACATATATAGGAGCTGTTATAGCCGCCAAAAGATTTGTATTTCTATTCAGCCAGCCATGTGAACTAGGCCCTTAGGGTAACCGAACCTAATGTGGTGTTTGACCAAAGACCTCTCTATAGATTACTTCACTACAGTTGAACAATAAAACCTCGTATGAGACTGGCTCCATCCTGTGATTAGACAGGGAGAATTAATGTAAAAAAAAAACCCTTAAACCTAGTATAGTTGTGTATATAACTCATATTTCTTTAAGGTGACTTTAGTGCAATGCATTTTAAATCAGACTTTGCTTCAGAATTGCAGCTAATAATTTTAAATCTCCTTCCATTTTTCAGATGATGTGTGTCCACCAGCTGAAGAAAAACTTGTACAGTTTTTTTTTTTTTTTTGTTTGTTTTTTTTTTTTGTTTTTTTTTTAATTTTCACATGGATCATGCTGGGACAGTTTATTTTGACTATTTCTTTAAAGCTAGACCTGGTTCATGTTTTGTAAAATGAATTATTTCCAGTATTATTGAATTCTTCTGCCTTTCCTACATACAGCTAATAGAGGTGTAGCCTCTAAATATGGAATAAATAAAATCTTCCATCTCCATACATCAGAGTTCTTTGTCTGTATTGAGAAGCAGTCATCTGGTATAGTTAAGTAATAGGTTCCAGAAAAACATAGCAGATGGTATGCTTATTATTGATGTGTATGGATGATCATTCATGTTGCTAATAAACATGCACTGGATGTTTCCAGATGTGTAGTACGATTACAAATAGCTTGACAGATAGATGCATACCTTTTTTCAGCTACACTCTGTTATGATCAGCTCAAAAAAGGAGTATAATATACGCTGATAATCGATCAGCACAGACCCCCCCCCCCCCGTCAGAGGAGCAGCCGATCAGCTCTCCTCTACTCGCATCTGACAGACGCGAGTGAGGGAAAAGCCGTTCACCAGCTCTTCCTGTTTACATTGTGATCAGCCGTGATTGGACACGGCTGATCGCGTGGTAAAGAGTCTGTCAGAGACTTTACCTAGATTGGTGTTGCGGGGTGTCAGACTGACACCCTGCAACAACGATCGCCGCAATGCGTGCCCCGGCTCAATATTGTGAAGACGTCATGACTTCTGGTCAAGGTCTTGAAACCACTTTGCCGCCGTCATTTTGCTGTATGGCGGGTGGTAAGTGGTTAAACACACCCAAGGAAAATCTTGCAGTTAGATCAAAATGCCAATAGGCATATTAAAACAAAGTATAAGTGGTCATGTACAACACTGCAGACTTGAAATTGTTCATCCTATAACAGAGCATGTAGAGCACTTTGAGGTTTCTCTTGACACTATCGGGGAAATTTTAAGCTTCTCCCTATAAGCGTATAATTTCTTTACTCTTAAAAGCACAAATGTAGCTCTCTCGTATAAGGCCAGGAAAGCGCGCTTTGTATTTCTACAAGTAACACCTTGAGCTTAGCAGAATCCTCCACAGAATAGCCAGGCTCCTTTTATTTATACTATAAACATGGATAACAAAGGAAGGTGGTGGCTTCAGAATCAACCAATCAGACACTTGTATTCTTTCAAAAGAACCAATCACACACACACACGTATATATTCAAATAGAAATACTGTAGTGATGTGTGCAGACTCTTGTGTTCAGGGCCATTCGGCAAGTACCGACATGGCCCTAAACACAATCGTGTGCACATTCCCACTGCTACCAATGATGTGAGTCATACTCTATCATGGCTCAGTGGGCCATTATTTTGTATGGTTATGCTATGGTTCCCATGTACGCAGATCTGTTTACTTAGTAGTTTAAATGCGGTCGCCTTGGAGTGGCCAGTCCCTTGGTGAGACATAAACATCCTTAAAAGAGCAAGCAGATCCACGGGAAGGTTTCTGCAGCCAATGGTCTTCCACCAGCGTCTGTATGTGCAAATACCCTCACATGAGCGTATTAAAGCAAAACTGACACTGGGGGACATCTGACAAATACATTAATAAAAATTTCCACAATGGCTGTCATATGCTCCCATGTGTCTCTCGATGAATCTTGATCTTTTTACACCAGGAAACGAGTCAGTCCTTACAGTTCATAACACGGCTTGACTTGCAGACTCTTCTTCAGGAGAGATGACTTATAGGGAGGACATAACATGGTGGGCTGTAGTAATCACCGGTCGGTCTTGGATCCTCTGTGTCTTGTACGTGGGTTGGGCTGTGGGGCATCTCATCTTGGTGAGGAAGATGTGGACATCTGCTCGGCCTCTGTTCACTCGTCCAGTCAGGCAACAAGAGCACCTCATTTCGACATATAGAAGGAATAGAAATAAAAACAACATGAGCATATATACCCCTACTTCCTTCAACCATGATCCGATGAAAAATAAAAAATCCCCTAAGTTTCCCAAACCCTTAAAAGGATTCCAACCTTCACTAGCTATGGCTCTGGCTTTGCCATGCAGGGATCTAAACCTTATCCATATGGGCCCGAACTTTGTCACTAGTATCCCCGATCCAGGTAGAACAGTCTTTACCTATGAATTCACAGGAAACCCCCCCCCCCCCCCCCTGGATTGTGGGAACTTTCTTGTAGCTTCAACAGTTACATTGAACCCCTCATCCACAACGGATGAGAAATTGTTCAATCGTATCATAAGCTCAAGCCCGCACCATGTACAAGCAGGAAACCATGCCCAGACCTGGTCGGGGTTGGTGAGCAATTCCCTTCCAGCTGTCCTTGCCATTCTTAGCGTCTCACGCCATAAGATCCTCGCAATCGGCCGTGACATAAGATGCTGGCATGAGTTTCACCCGGATGCATGAACCTCTTGCATTAGGGGAATTACCTTATAAGCTGTAGATCCACATTAATGCCAAACTAAAGTTGAAGCACACTTGTGGGCTACCTAGTTGTCCAGATACCAAAGCTGGCAAGAACCAGAGGTATGTTACATTTCTATAGGGTAAAATTAATTATAATTTTCTATTGACAAGTGTCTGTTTGGATTTTACTAGTTTGTCAAAACTCCTCATACCAATATGATGTGCTTCTGTCATCGCTGGGGCACTAATGCTCGGTGGAGACTCAGTAGACCCAACCATGTGTCCTGTTTGCTTTCTGAGCTAGTTGGAAAATACACTTTTAAAATATAAATAAACACAGATACTCCTCATCCTTTGGTGTAGTTGAGCAGCTTCTTGCAGTGGTTGGCTTGGATCCAGTTGTCTCGTCCCTCAAGCTTCTTTACAATGACCCAGTCACCTGGTTGGAAAGAATGTAAACCAGTTATTGTGTCAGGGACCAGGAGAGACTCATGAACCCTGCGGTGGACCATTTGAAGTTTGTTACAGTGACTGCACCTACCCCATCAGCTGAGAATGTCAACAGCTGCTGAGGAAAGTACAACTCCGTTTTTGGTTGACCTCCAAACAAACCTCATATGGCAATAACCCAGACATGTGGGAACGTAATGACTGTGGTCACTGCACAACCTGTGCGTGGCTTACCATCGGGTGTAATACCTGGAACCATTGACAAAAAGGTTCTTATGGGAGCGTCCTTCACCAGACTGCTGCTTGCTGATTCAAATTCCATCAAAGAAAGACAGTCCTACTGGTTCACAAACTTGGCTAGAATTTGAGCGGTTAGTATTATTGGTTTGAAAATTGTCATTCTCACTACTATCACACCCCCTTTTTTTCTTCCTCATTACGAACTGGAGGAGGGCTGTCGCGGTAGGTTCAAACATATTCTTGTTACCACATACAAACAACGAGAAGACTAAAACATGAGACAAACATTTAGATACAAATGTGGGGGAAATATTTCATAGTTCAAAACAAAAATGAAAAACCAACCAGATGGAATTCTACCTTCACTCTTTTAGAAATAGAAAAAAAAATACAGTGGGAAAGACACAAGAGCATCTTGAAATCTAGTATGGACCAGCCACACAAAGTTCAAAAACAGGCCTGAGAATTTAAATCACACAAGCGTGTACTACACATCCAACCCACTTATTACAGATTTCTGAAGCCACAGCTGAACTACTTCCAAGGTATTTTTATTCTGGGGTCTTGTACCTCCAGACATTAAAAGTACCTTCCAAAGGAATGCACCTTACTGTACCCTCTGACCATATCTGCCAATCTTTAGGGGGTCTCATGTCCGGAGCCCCAAACCCAGACCTAATGTACTGTGCAGCTGTCTAACTCGTGTGGAGCCTCATTTTTTTTCTCCAACACATGGACGGTCAACATTACCCATGACTCTTCGAATCGCTTATGACAGTCCCTGTGTCCAGGGCAACCTCGCACTAACTTTCGGAGCAGTACTGCCCAGTGACCATTGTTACAGATACTGGCACCCGGCGTTTCCAATTAACTTACACGGCCTCCCGGTATGCTAGCATACTACTCCTCACATTTACATGCTCTACAACCGGTTATCGGCAGCCCTGTAAATGTTTGTCAGACAAATGACAAAGCCCAATGAAATCTACCGCTATTCAAAATTTAAAAATGTGGCTTCTACCTGTACCTATATATTACAACAATAACTTGGATGCCTCCTGTTTGCGCTCTACCCAAAACTGTATTACAGTATAAAACAACTGGAATTAAATTTAAAAATCAAACATACTTCCAAACACGAGTCAAAAGACCCCAAGCTCCTCCCACCAACTTCCTGTTGCACACCTACAAAGAACTTCCTGTTGTACGTCACATCTTGTAAAGAACTTCCTGTCTTCTCAGCTCTAAAAACCATCTAACTGGTTTATTTAAATATCAATGAACAGGGAGGGGGGAGCCTAGTTTCATATTATGCCTATCAAGACATTAAAAAAAATCTATGGCGCAACAAAAGCCAAAAACTGAAACTCCTGCAAAAAGATGGCTCAAGGAGATCAACCAAAGCCTTTCTTTTCTACTGCAGGCTATAAACAATTAAAAATAACACACACCGCTAAAAGTACAAAAACTCAGTTAAAGCTAGTAAATTCAGTGCAAAGTAGAGACCCCACTCAAACCCAAAACTCAATACAAACAACACAACCGTTTCACTGAAAAGCATGTAAAAAGTACAAAAACAGCCAGATCTGAAAAGTTAGAATTCACTTAAAAGGAAACGGTGCTCAGACCGCATGGCTACACACACACAGAAAACCAAAAATGATGCCTTCGACCCAGTGTCTCACCCCTGGAATTGGAGCAATTTCCACTCTGGGATGATTTACAGGCTAAACAGTATAAAATCCTTAAACTGCGCCTCTACAAACCAAAATCACATTTTTATACCTGGCCCAAAAGCAGAGCAATTCCAACCAAAACACAGCGGACGCAAAATGGCAGTTGCAACAAATGAAATCAAGCCACGGCCACACGTGACCACAAGAGCTGGGCCGCATGGCAGACAGCAAAATGGCCAACAAAAGGACCACACTAAAACACCAACACATGAAATGCAGTTGCTGATCCCGCCAAAACCAAGATTTCTTCACTAAAACATCAACACTTTCTCCCCACAAAACTACACATTTGAGACACCACATAAACACTTACAAACATTTTAGGCTATATACTACTAGGGACCTTGGCCAACCCAACACAGGCTCTCCAATCAAACAACGTTACATAAAACACAAAATAACACGGCTCAAACATACACTCTTGTTCCCAAATACAACACAATACTTGGCTCTGAAAGTTAGAAGGTCAACAGAACTCCCCCCATGCTATTACCTAGAAACCTGAGACCACCCATAGGGTATAGCACATTCAAGAAACAGCTCCCATTGTAAGTGATATCCCAACAATGCATGTCCGCTTGAATATGTGGCAGGCATTTTCAACTTAAAACCAAACCCTTTTAAAATATTTTTACACTTATGGGGACATGTGTCTTGGTCCCATACAAAAGGTAAAAATCACAATTCATCCATTTCTATTTCTTATATACATCACAAACATATTACATATAACATTGTTCTGAAAGTTGGAAAGTCAACAGATACACAGGACCATCAACAATACTGGTTGCCCCTCCCCCGTTCAGCCACATGGTCCATTACATATGCAGCAGCCATTTTAACACACGGTGTCAACCTGTTCAGTCATACACACAGCATACAGTTTAGGTTTGTATTAAATGGGACCAATAGAGGATTTAAATGTAGGTGCTTCCCCAATTAATAGACCTACTTACAATGACAAAAATATAACCTACAATTACAAAAATATAACCTACAATAAAAGTCCCGTCATTATACAGAAAGCGACAAAAAAAAAAAAAACATAAGGTTCATTGCCTGGCAGATCTTACCTCATACAGCTGACAGAAAATAAAGATCCCAAACACAGAACAGCAAAAATGTTCAAAAAACTTGAAGTATGGTTGTCTTACCATAGGCTGGCCTTTGCTGGTCTGGTTCTGGAGGTCTCTTCCCCCTCGAGATCCGCTGAATTAGGAAGATCTGTTGGCTTCCTTTCTGGCCCGCCATGTCAGGGAAATTTTAAGCTTCTCCCTATAAGCATATAATTTCTTTGCGCTTAAAAGCACAAATATAGCTCTCTCATATAATGCCGGGAAAGCGCGCTTTGTATCTCTCCAATTAACACAGACTGATGCTGGTATCACCTTGAGCTTAGCAGAGAATCCTCCAGAGAATAGCCAGACTCCTTTTATTTATACTATAAACATGGATAACAAAGGAAGGTGGTGGCTTCAGAATCAGCCAGACACTTGTATTCTTTCAAAAGAACCAATCACACATGTGTATATATTTAAATAGGAATACAGTAGTGACGTGTGCAGACGCTTGTGTTCAGGGCCATGCGGCAAGTAAGGACATGGCCCTGAACACGATCGTGTGCACATTCCCACTGCTACCAATGACGTGAGCCATACTCTGTCATGGCTCGGTGGGCCATAAGTTTGTATGGTTATGCTATGGTTCCCATGTACGCAGATCTGCTTACTTAGGAGTTTAAATGCGGTCGCCATGGAGTGGCCAGTCCCTTGGTGAGGCATAAACAAACATCCTTAAAAGAGCAAGCAGATCTGTCATGTCCACGGGAAGGTTTCCGCAGCCAATGGTCTTCCACCAACATTTGTATGTGCGAATACCCTCACATGAGGGTATTACAGCAAAACTGACACTGAGGGACATCTGACAACATACATTAATAAAAATTTCCACAACGCTACTCTAAGGCCTCATGCGCACGAGACGTTAAATGCGTGTTCATAGGCAGTTGGACACTTTTTTCAGCTGCCCCTGAACTCATTCAATGTTATCCTATGTGTCCATGTACACAGTCTCATTTTTTGGCGTTTTTATGCAGTTGCGTTTAACCTCGTTTTTCCAGAAGCAAAAAAATGGGTTCAGACGCAAAAGTTTTCCACGTTTCAGACGGCTAAACGCGGTACCGCGTTTGCCTTTAGAAGTGTTTTAAAGGAACCCTATTTTTTGGACCAGAAAACACAGAAATATGATGGTAAACTGCAGCAGAGAATGACATTTTGTGGGTTCCTAGCACCAAGTGGCCCCCGAGATACATTTTGCGAGCCCTCAAAGTCAGGTCGCAAAATGTCAAGCACTTTTCTGCAGCAGAGAATGACATTTTGCGACCCAAATTTGGGGCCCCATATCTCGGGGCCACTTGGTACTAGGAACCCCACATTTGGTGTGCAAACACAGTGGAACCAGCACTACAACATATCCAAAGTTGGGGTTCCTAGCACCAAGTGCCCCCGAGATGCGGGCCCCAAAGTCGGGTCGCAAAATGTCATTTTCTGCTCTGCAATATGTTCAATATGGGATCCATTTCCAAAAAACACAGAAAGAGAGGCAAATGCAAGTATACAACTGCTCTCTCTGCTGCTGCTGCTCACTCTGATCAAAATAGCAGAAATAGTGAAAATGTATCATGCTTTCTCAGCTTGGGGAGGGTCTTTGTTATCTTAACTAAACGCTTCTAGACGCAAACGCAGCCAAACGATTTACATGCGATTGTCAGGTTCTTGCAATGTCTCATGGGACTTGTAGTTTCACCACAGCTGGAGGGCCGAGGTTACCTACCCCTGTGTTAGACTTTAAGAGTAGGGGGTAACATGGTTCCAGGCTGCTGACATTGGCCGTATCAGTAGGCATGCTGCAGGCAGCACAGGAGCCATTAGTAGACCCTACCCCTGGTCTAACACATCCTTAGAGTCTTCCTTGGCTTCATCACCTCTGGTTTCTCTGCCCCCGTGGACTGAGGTTGTTTGCTGATTCTGACTGCAAAGGGTGCTCTGGTGGTTTTCCCTAAAGATTTCTTATCTAAACTGCTTGTGGCAACCTCCCAACCATCAGCTGAGACTGTCCAATTTTCTGAGTTCCTCCAGACTTTAGCTCACAAGTTTACCTCTTAAGAGTTGTAGTCCTCTGCTATTACTCAATTTTTTTTTGGCTCTTAATATGGTGTCCACCACTCTGAAGCTAGAGGATTAGACATGCATCATCCATGTGCAAGTCCCGGTCTTTGGTCCTTTAGAGCCCCCAAGTCCTCAGACTTTTCCAATGCACCCACTGTTCCCTTAACAGAGATCAGAAGAACCCTGGCAAGATGCTTGCTTTCCCCAAGTACTTGTTAGCCTTGTACCCATTGGAAGAGGACTTTGTAGAAAGTGGATCTGGAAGTATCACACCTTAACAAATTGACCACCAAACCTGCACAAGAAGCAGTTAACTGATGTATGGATGGAAGCCCTTGGTAAAGCTCTGTTCTTGCTGGCAGGCCCTGTAGTTTACTCCATCTTGGCTGTGACCTGGTTAAAATCCCTTAAAAAACAAAAGAGCTTACCACTGCTGCAGTTTATCTCTTGGTCAAAGAATGTTTGTCGCAAATGGTTGCAGCCTTAAGCTACAGTTGTGAAGGGCTGCTGAAGTTTTCCTGCCCCCTCCTGCATGGGGCTCATGTCTGTACAGGTGCAGAGGACACTGGTTAAAATACTGCATTGTAGAGCCTCCAAGAAGTGTCTGAGCCACATGGCCTTTAAAAGGACATCTTTCTTTGGTTCTAGTCTAGATACCATCAAGGATACTACTGGAGGCAAGAGTACTGATCTTCCCCAGCAGAAGATGACTAAGGAACAGACTGCAGTTTTCTCCTCGCTGTCTGTCAAGAAACATACTTTTGTTTTTCCACCCCACAGCATCCATGTCCACACTCCTCAAATTTGGCTCCCAGTCCATCCATAAGGTCCAGGGCTCAAAGTCCAACAAACCCCACTTTCCACAGTGGAAGGAAATTTTTTAACCTTTGGGGTCAGAAGGTGGTCTCCACGGTATGCAAGCTTGAGTTGCGCACCCTTCTGCCTCTGGTTTTTCACCTCCAATCTTCCTGTGTCACTTAGCAGATCTCAATCAAGCCATCATGGGTTTTCTGGATGAAGATGTCATTGACCCAGATCCTGTGGCAGAATGGTTTCAGGGGTTTTACTCCAAACTGTTCACAAGTCTCAAACCCAAAGAGGGCATCAGCACCAAATGTCTTCATTTGAGCTCACAAATTTCACATGAAATCCTTTAGGTCTATAATTGCCTCTCTTTACAAGGGAAACTTTCTAGCTTTTGTGGACATCAGGGACATGTCCCCACCTTTTCAGTACATCAGCATTTCCTATACTATGCTCTGGCCCCACCCATCAGCCTCTTGTCTACATCTCTGTTGTTTACCAAGGTGCTGCCCCAGTCTTGACTCTCCTACACTTTTGTGGCATCCTCATTGTGGGATACCTAAACGATCCCCTGTTGAGAAAATAGTCAATGCAACACTGGAAATGACTGATCATTATGAGTATCTGGGTCTAGTCCTGGACAGGCAAGGATTTTCTTTTTTCCCCACCACAGGCGAAACTTCACATCCTCCAGTCCCAGAGTCTTCTGACTTCACTTTTGCACCAGTGTCTTGGATCTGCTGGTAGCTTCCTTTTTGATACAGACCCATTTGCAAAGTTTCACTCCAGACCTTTGCATTAGACCATTCTATCAGGACAGTTCCTGGGCAGACCAATTCACTTGACTCTAAACATCAGGTTGTCTCTTGCATGGTGGCTGAGGAATTCAGTACTGGAACCACAGCTGAAGTCCTTCCTTTCCGTTTCCTGGAAGATCCGCAGAATGGATGCCAGCCTGTTGGGCTGGGGAGAAGCTTTGGGCACTCTAAGTTCAGGGGCCTTGTCATCAGAATCTCTTTAATTTTTTTGAGCTTCGGGTGATCTGACTCTTCTTGCAACGTTTAACCATCCTGCTGGAGAGTTATCCGATACAGATTCAACTGGACAACACCACTATAATGGTGTATATCAACCATTGGGGAGGAACTAGATGTCTCGCTGCAGCAACCGAACTAGAATGGATCAGTCCTGAGCAGAACTTAATGTTCCAGCCTCGTCCACAGTAGAATACCCTGGGTGTGGCAGACTGACTTCTTTAGTCAGCAATGTCTGGACCCAGGGGAGTAGTTCCTATACCTGGAGATGTTCCACAACCTGTGTTGCAGGTGGGGGATGATGGATCTGCACCTCCTGGCCAGGTTTGTCTACCAATACAGGAATCCCCAAGCAGAAGCAGTAAATGACCTGGTGACTCAGTGGGATCAGTACACCCCAATTTATGTATTTCCTTCCCTAAAATAAATTATGCTTCGTAGGGATAAAAGATGGTGAACCCCACATCTCAGGCAGATGAGGTACGCTGAACTTGTAAGACTTGTGGTGGATGCTCCGTGAACTCTTTGATTGTCTGGATCACCCCCGACCTTGTTAGCGCAGATGTCAAAGCAAGAAAGATATCTTGTTAGATCTGCTATATAGTATTTAGAGGGTTGTAAAGAACATCTTCACCCATCTATCCCATACCACAAGAAAAATACTTTAGTCCAATGTGTTAGGTGATCAGTAGATTTGCTGGTGACTTCTGTATGACTAAAGCCTGCAGATACAATTTTCAGGCTTCCTTTATAAATGCATAGAAACAATATATTTTGATTACTGCTTTTGAGTGTGGATTAAAGGACTGGTCAATGATCTCACACACCAAGTCCAACAAACACATTTAGCTGTTTAATCCTGAAGTCCTAATCAACTCCTTCCTCTCCTCCCTTTTTATTTATTTATTTTTATATTTTGACTTGCCATTCATATTGATATATAATAATACTTTTTTTAGTTCTTGTTCATATTGCTTGTTAATTTTTGTAATATTGCATTAAAAAACCCCACAAAATGAATAAAAGCCTTTATTTCATTTTCAAATAACTTTGCAATTATTTGTATCAAGTCATTATAGACGGGACAAATTAAAGAATAACATTTTAACTTTTTATCTACAGTATTATAACACTAATTGTTTTAAAACTAACACTGGTCAAACTAGGAAAACAAATCAAATTTGTCACTTTTTTTTTTTAAATTAGAATATATAGAAAATATTTTTTTTCAAGTCAATAATGCCAAAAGAGCCCTTTTTGTTTCCAACAAATGATATATGTATTTCTTCGGTATCAAAAGTACAAAGTTACTGCCGAATTATTAAGCCTATAGCGAAAAATTACTCAGGTCCATATGGGGTGTATAGGTGCAGGAGCCAAAGTGGCTAAAATTTTTTAGACAGACCCATGTCTTATGAGGACAGCAATACAAAAATCAAAAAGCCAATAAATCGAGGCAGTGCCTGCCAAGTATAGAGGGCTTAATCTCCTTTATTCTTCTAGTTTTTATTTTAATCACTTACGACTACAAAAAAGGATTTACACCATGGATTAGAAATTTGAAATATTTTGGGGTTAAAAGGTTAAATGCAACCTCTCAAATATGCTTTTGGTCACAAACAGAGAAAGAAACCAATACCCCATGCTTCTCTGAAGTATCTACCACCCCGTATATGGCTCTTGTAGAAGTTACCAGAGCCAGAAGAAAATTAAAAACATTCAGGGTCAGGTTCAGAAAATACAGTTCTATTCAGAATGGAAAAACTGCATTTAGGATAGAGCCTATATTTGTTTTAAAATTAATTTCTGATATTTATAGATCACAGAGAATCACCCCCCAACCCTTGTGCAGTTGTCAAATTAAGAAAGAAAAATTAGACAAAAGACTGGAAACGCGCTTCTCCCCTCTATTCCATACTACAAGAAAAATATTATAGTCCAGATTGTTAGAAGGGTGATTGGTCTGAATTAGCATAATCAAACAAAACGTGGAACTTCCACTCACTTGTCTCCTCTCCCCCTCCGGTTCCCACTATCCTGTTCCCACTTCTGGGAGTCCGCGCCGCGGCCCATAATGTCACCACGGGGCTTCCTCCTCCTCCCCCTGTCACCAGGCCAGTAGGAGAGAGGAGCGTGGCCTCGCACATGCGCAGTAGGGTTCCCAGCGTGAAGCCATAAGGCTACACTGCCGGGTTCCAATACCCGCAATGGCTGCGGCATGCACCCGACAGCTGATGGAAACATCAGCTGCGGTGCCGACATCGCTGGACTCCAGGACAGGTAAGTGCACTATTATTAAAAGCCAGAAGCTGCAGTATGTGTAGTTGCTGGCTTTTAAATTTTTTTTTTTTGGACGGACCACCGCTTTAATATATTACTGCAGTATAGTGGCGCTTAGAAACAGTCTAAAATGCTCTCAGAAAGCTCTTCTAGCAAATACAAAAAAGGCAAGACTGCCAGTCTGATATTTACCCCTCAGAAGACATGGATTTACCTACTGAGGTAAACGGGATGTACAAAGTAGTAAGCTGACTCCATGCAGGAGCAACAATACTGACATCTGCATCCAGTCATATCACAGTTTTCTATTTAAAGTGATACTAAAGGCTCAATTTTTTTTAAATAACAAACATGTTATACTCACCTGCTCTGTCCAATGGTTTTGCACAAAGCAGCCTCGATATTCCTTTTCTCGGGTCCCCCTGCTGAGTGACCCCATAGCAAGCCATCTGCTCCCAAACTTCTGCTGCTGTGTGTCCATAAGAGACACAGAGTGGGCCTTGGCCCTGCTTCCTCCTTACTGGCTGCTGTCTGAGAGCCAATGAGGAGGCAGAAAGGCTGGACAGCAGCTGCTCTTGTGCACATCGTTGGATTGGGATCAGGCAAGTATTGGTGGAGGGGGGGGATGTGAGTGCTGCTGAAAGGTTTTTTTTTCCTTCGTGCACAGAATGCATGAAGGTAAAATACCTTTAGCCACTACAACTACCTTAATTATTTTCCACCACATTGTTATACCAGTAAAGAGCGACACTATTGGTTCTTTTTGAAGAGACACACGCACTGAAACATGCATTCCCGGATATAAAAATATTAAATAAAAGGTTTATTAAATGGTCACTGAGGGGTTTAGAAAGATCAGTTTAAGTGTATGCTGATGTACATCTCCTTCCTCTGATTTAAATTGTCTGTCTTTGTACTTTTCTCCTTCAGCTCCTTGCATTTAACTACATTAACAGGCTTTAATCTGGAAAAGGAGAATGCAGCACCCAGTCAGTCAGGCTTTACGGCATTGCACAGCTCTCTGTATATAATCAGTACAACTTGTTGATTGGGCTAGAGCATAGCGATAACCTCATCAGTGAGCTGCTGTTTCTTCACTACCCAATCACAATCTTGACCAACCTGTATTGCCTTGACTGTGGTATAGCAATTAGGACCTTGCATAATGTCTGTCAAAGGTATCTGGAAAACATAATTACAATTTTTTTGCAGTTAAAGACTGAGTTTACCTTTTACATAAACTGGCCCATGAAGACCAAGGGTCCCAGTAATTGAATGCATTATATCATTTGTAAAAATATTGTTTAATGAAAATGCTATAACTGTGGGTTTTTTCTGTCACCTGTGAAGTCTGGCTGAAATACTCCCAATTTTTACACTCCTATGTCCTTGCTTTTTTTTTTAAGGACATGGCAGTAGTTCAGCGCTCGTCTCCAGCATTGCAAGAGCGATCCAAAAGCTGTGCAGTATTCTTTCTTACATTGCAGCAAAAACTCTCCAGTCACACATACTCTGGGCTACAACAAAATGGCCACTGAGACTCATTCTTTGAACCAGCTTAAGATATTATCACTTTAGTTGTCCTTAAAGTGGATGTAAACCTAAATCTTGTACTTGCACATATAGGTACTGTAAATATCTCCTAAACTAGATATTTACTATATATCATCAGCGCATGCGTTCTAAGGGAACGGCCACCCGGGCCGCTCCTTCAGAATCCTGTGGCGTAATTAATGGCTCCCCCGTTCATGTGCGGGAGTGACATCATCATGGCTCCAGCCAGTCACACAGCCAAAGTACGCAGATCCGGAAGATGGGTGAAGATGGAAGCGATGTCATCGCATTGCTGGAATGCTTCATTTTCAGGTAAGTTTCACACGTGCTAGTATGCGATGCATACTAACACATTATGGCTTTACCTTGAAGGTCTGGGAAAAAAAAAAGCAACCGCTTTAACTACTTGCCGATCGTTATACGATGGCAGGTTGGCTCCCCTGTGCGAATCTCTGTAGCTGTACGGCGGCTGCTTTAAGGGCTATAGAGGGCGCACGCGACCCCGGAGCCAATGCTCAATGTCCGCCGGCCACCCGCGATCGCTCCACAGAGAGCCAGAACAGGGATCTGTGTATGTAAACAGACAGATCCCCGTTCTGACAGGGGAGTAGAGAGAGATCTGCTGTTCCTAGTGATCAGGAACAGCGATCTCTCTCCTCCAGTCAGTACACTCTCCCCCACTGTTAGAAACACTTCCCTGGGGAACACTTAACCCCTTGATTGCCCCCTTGTGTTAACCCCTTCCCTGCCAGTGACATTTATACAGTAATCAGTGGCTATTTTTAGCTCTGATCGCTGTATAAAGGTCAATGGTCCCAAAAAAGTGTCCGATCTGTCCGCCGCAATGTCGCAGCCCCGCTAAAAATTGCTGATCACTGCCATTACTAGTAAAAAATAAATAATAAAAATGCCATAAATCTATCGCCTATTTTGTAGACGCTATAACTTTTGCACAAACCAATCAATATACTTTATTGCATATTTTTTTACCAAAAATATGTAGAAGTATACTTATTGGCCTAAACTGATGAAGAAATGTGTTTAGTTTTTTTGTTTTTTGGATATTTATTATAGCAAAAAGTAAAACATTTTTTTTTTTTCAAAATTGTATTTATAGCGCAAAAAATAAAAACCGCAGAGATGATCAAATACCACCAAAAGAAAGCTCTATTTGTGGGAAAAGAAGGACATACATTTTGTTTGGGTACAACATCGCACGACCGCGCAATTGTCAGTTACAGCGACGCAGTGTCGTAACGTACAAAACGGCCTCATTAAGGGGGCAAATCCTTCCGGTCTATAAGTGGTTAAAGATGAAGGCTTTGTGGCCATTTTGCTGTAGCCCAAGTCCTTGAAATTAAGCCCAGACATATGAATGCAAACATTTAGAGTATTTCAGCCATGCTTAATAAGTGACAGAAAAGGCCAACAAGTATGGCATTAGCCAGTTTATGTAAAAGTTGAATTTAGACTAAGACATTTTACATGTATGTATTCTGCTTATTTATTTATCAGTTTGCCTACACTTGCAACTTTAAAGTGTTAGGGACAAACTTGGAGAAAAAAAGAACCATTAAATAGTCACAGCATATTACTTCAACCTGGCCCGTGCTAACTTTTTATGTTCAGAGAGCGCCCTAGTATGCATTATACAAAAGTACATATTTAAATGCAAAGCTTTTCCACAAACTGGTATTACATTTTATCAGCTTTTTGCTTTAAAATAAATATAAAAAAAACTATAAAGTGTATGCACAGTATGGAAGTTTTGTACAAAGTTAAAATTACAGCTAATGGATTCAAGATAAGAGTTATAATTATGGGTGCAACAATTATATCTTTAAACTTTTTTTTATATAGCGTTGATTGTTTGCATTCTTCTCGGTAGCTACTTTATATGTAGCATAATTCAGACTATCACAATAATGTCCTCAAAGTCCACTATAGCTAATATTAGGCAAAATTAAGTGCAACAAAAAAACACCTGCCACTGATAGTGTAAAACTAATATGAAGTAATTTTATGCAACAAATATTTCTGTAGACCACTATATTACCATCAGATTTCCTTTTCTTCAGCCCATCATAGAGATCAACTATAAAATGCATTAATCACATATAACTGATTTTGCCTAGAATCTGCTCTTACAGCTCCTTGCCTCCATATTGGTAACTGGCTGTTCATTCAGTAGTGCTTTTCTCACCTATCATGTGAAAAGTGCCTCAGACATTAAAAAAAAACAGAGTTCTTAGAGCCCAGGTAAAAGGTTTTGTGAGACCGATTATTACAATCTGTAGCCAACGGGAAGTGTTTTTCATTCGGGTGAAAATTAAACAAATCTGTCCACTGTGTAACAATACCTCAAAGTCTGGAAACCATACTGTTAGCATCCTAAGCAATAGAATCGGGAAACATTGAATTAACGGTGCGCAAAGCCTGTGTGATTGGATCTGAATTTATTAATACATATACTGGCGACCCCTTCATTTTACTCATATACAAGACGTAAAGTGGATTTTCAGTAACCTAACAAAGCATCAAAATCAAAGCTTTTGAGGCCAAAAGTTCATTGTGCCTCATTTATTCTACTATGTACAGCACTGTGTGCACTGCCAGTGCTATATAAAATAAGAAAAGTATTGTATGGATTAACCAAGGAGAAGGGTAACCAACAGGCCATCTAAAAGTGTAAAGTCTTCATCTCCCAAGATTGTGAAATTTAAAAGGACAAGTTCAAAGGACCGGAGGAGAATCTCTGAAAATGGGAATCTGTTGGTTAAGAAGTCAACAATGTGTGAAACGCCCCAGAAAATGGGGATGTATTCCTTGAAAGGTGACTTTACAAAAAGTTGCTGAGGCAGTCCAATGTATGACCATTTCGTGAGAGATAACTGGCTCCTTTTCATGGTCAGAACTTTCCCTGCTTCAATTTGTCTATGTGGTGAGACAGCTTTAGAGCAGGACCCAACTTCAGCCCCATGTACTTCATCATGACATCACTTCTTAGAAGGAGCAAGGCTTTTCCATCTATTTCCTGAATTGGGAAGACCAAAAAAAAAAGCTAATGAGAGAAAAGTGATGGATATCGAACCTATATAATCAAGACAGAGTTATAACAAAGTATTTGTAGTTTTGAAGAGCTATGATGGCTAAGGAATCTCCAGCTTTCAAAACACTGTACGTCCCCTTTAAGAGCCAGGGATAGCAGGCACGCACGCATGCCCGCCGCATACAGTGTGACTGTGCCCGTGGGACCGGTGGACTTGATGTCCACCCGTCCCCCAGCGATCTTGTCACGCAGCCCCAGAACGGGGAAGTGCCTATGTAAACAAGGCATTTCCCCGTTCTGGCTTGTGTCATGACAGAGATCACCGCTCTGTCATCAGGAGTGGTGATCGCTGTCATGTGACTTGAAGCCAACCCCCCCCCTACAGTTAGAATCACTCCCTAGGACACACTTAACCCCTTCATCGCCCCCTAGTGGTTAACCCCTTCACTGGCAGTGTCATTTACACAGTAATCAGTGCATTTTTATAGCACTGATCACCGTATAAATGACAATGGTCCCAAAATAGTGTCAAAAGTGTCCAATCTGTCCGCTATAATGTTACAGTCCCAATAAAAATCGCAGATCGCCGTCATTGCTAATAAAAAAAATTAAAAATGCCATAAAACTATCCCCTATTTTGTAGACGCTATAACTTTTGCGCAAACCAATCAATATATGCTTATTGCGATTTTTTTTTACCAAAAATATGTAGAAGAATACATATCGGCCGAAACTGAGGGAAAAAAAAAAATTTATATATTTTTGGGGGATATTTATTATAGCAAAAAGTAAAAAATGATGCGTTTTTTTTCAAAATTGTCACTCTTTTTTTGTTTATAGCGCAAAAAATAAAAACTGCAGAGGTGATCAAATACCACCAAGAGAAAGCTCTATTTGCGGGAAAAAAGGACGTCAATTTTTTTTGGGTGCAACGTCGCAATTATCAGTTAAAGTGACGCAGTGCCGAATTGCAAAAAGTGCTCTGGTCAGAAAGGGGGTAAAATCTTCCAGGGCTGAAGCGGTTAAAGCCATCAATTACATATTTTCTGAAAGCAGGGGCCCTGTAGAAAAAAAAGTAGTTGCATTTTTTTTTATGTTGCACAATATTTATAAAAATGTTTATAACATTTTCCTTTTTTTTAAGAAAAAAAATACACTAAAGCAGTGGTCATCAACCCTGTCCTCAGGGCCCACTAACAGGCCAGGTTTTATGTATTATCTTGGGGAGATGCAGACTAGAATACTGCAATCACTGAGCAGCAAATGATATCACCTGTGATGTATTTCAGTTATCTTGCAAACCTGGCCTGTTAGTGGGCCCTGAGGACAGGGTTGATGACCACTGCACTAAAGTGAATTTTAGCGCAAACAAAAACAATATACCCATTTGTTTTTCATAAAATACAACAAATGGGATGGATGTGGATTAAATAGATACCAATACAAAATACGGCCTAAAATGGGTACCTAAAATTATCCATAGCTCTTCTACTACCTCTTTCACCTATCTTTTGTCTTTTTTCCCTTTTTTTATGGTTTATAGTGTGGGGATGCAGTGGCTTATGCACAAACCTATTTTTTTATTTGAATTTTTCACTCTCTTTCCCTTATTTTTTTTGTTTCAGTCTTTTTATTTTTAGTCACTTTTTTAGTATTATTTAACACATCTTACTTTTTCCTCTCATATGGGTTCATTTCCATTTATTTTTCATTTTTTTCACCCTTCTAATTATTTATTTTTTTTCTCATTATTATTTATCTGCTTTTTAATTTTTTAAGTTATATTTTACATATCATTATTTATTTTCACCCTCTATTATTTTGTTTGTTGTGGTTTATAACACCATTCTCCTATATATGTTGCTTACATGTTTTTTCCTTTTTCCCCACTGTAGCTTTAATTTTGATTGCTCTGAGCTAGTTGGCACCTGCTTTTCCTCCAATCCTGCGGGCTAATGATGCATAAAAGCTTTCATCCTGCTATATGCTCCCACACCATGATTAAAGTTATACTATAGTCTTTGTTTTTTCCTTAAAAATAATAAACATGTTATACTTACCTGCTCTGTGAAATGGTTTTGCACAGAGCAGCCCAGATCCTCCTCTTCTTGGGTTCCTTTTCGGCGCTCCTGGCCCCTCCCTCCTGTTGAGTTCCCCCACAGCATGCAGCTTGGAGGCACCCGAGCTGAGCCGCAGCTCCGTGTGTCCATTCAGACAGGGAGCCTTGGTTCGGCCCTGCCCCCTATTTCTCCTAATTGGCTAACTGACTTTGACTGACAGCAGCGGGAGTCAATGGTGCCACTGCTGTTTCTCAGCCAATCAGGAGGGAGAGTTCCAGACGGCCGAGGCACTCTGTTTTTTTTTTTTTTCACTCGTGCTGAACGCTGGATAGAGACGGAGCTCAGGTAAGTATTAGGGGGGCTGCTACACACAGGATTGGTGGTGGAGCCCAGGATACAAGGCGATGGTGGCAGGCCCGTACAAGCAATCAGGCGGCTCTACAGCCACACAGATCATGTGTACCTGAAAGCCAATCGGCGGTTGAAAAACAAATGACACCAAGCTGTGGTCTTTTTTATAACCACCTATAAACTATGATGTACCGGTACATAATATGGTCCTTAAGTAGTTAAGCACTGCATGCACAAACAACAAATATTTCTGGGTATCGGCTTTAGAAGATTAGCTTATTTGCATATTAGCAGCCCTCACAGCTTCAGACACCAAAGCAAAAGCTAAATGTAGAGATCAAGCATTTTATTAGAAACTATTGGAAAGGTTTTTGCTTAGGCTAGATTTAATTTAACGGCATCACCCTGAATGTCAATCCTATAACGAATACCTATAATTTAAACCACTGTCCATTGAAAGTAAAACAGTCAAAATTACTCTGTGGCTCAACCTTATGAAGGAAGGGCTTATAGCCACTACTAGCTGGTCCAGACACAAGTCATGTTTTTCTTTATATTCTAAACTGCTAAAATGAAGCGGACTCCAAAACCCGGTTACAACAAATATGACTTACATGTTTACGGAAAAGCTCAGCATGGGATCCCAGCTGTGGATCAGCTTCTCTGATAAACTGCATTACATCTTCCATGCTCCACTGGGAAGGGTCACGAGGCCCTTGTCGGCTGCTTGTGTACCTCTCTGACTCTAGAGGAAACAATAAAAAGATGGTCTAAATCAGCAATCTTCCTTTGCTTGGGGTAGGCACACAAAGGTAAAAGGATGTAGCTCTCAATGCATTGGATTGTAGCTAAACCGGAGGTTGGTTAAGATGTATTATTGTAAACATACTGTATATTTTATCCATATGACTAAAACGCTGTACTGCTTTAATTACTGCTTGATTTGTGAAAATACCCAAATAGAGCATGTTTACAGTGATGAAAAAAGACTGGTCAGCACCAAAGACCTGAGTTAAAGTGACTCAGTTGCCGCTGATCTTCACTCTCTAGAAAAGCTACAGAGGCTGCAGAAAGAATCTTTATCATCCAAAACATTTCTCGGAATCTTGGATTCGTTGTCCATATAATACTTACCTGTCCCCTGATGTGGTTTGATCTGCCAGCCCCTAGGTCACTATTGTGCCTGTAGTGAAGTGGGGAAAAAACAAAGGCACAGATGGGGACCAGGCATTAGTCAATCTCAGAAGTGTCAGAAATTGAAGATGCTTTAATCAGCAGTATCTTTTTAATATAGCAAAGATCAGCAGAGCAAGCACCAGGACAGGTAAGTAGAGACCTTTTATTTAAATTTTTTTTCCCTGGCAACAATGTCGCTTTAACTCTATAACGATACACCATAAGCTCAACAGATTGTAAGACACCCAGAATCGAGAGCTTTAGGAACTACACTCTTTACCCATATTCTAGCATAGGTATATCATATGGGTAGGAATGACAGCTCATAAATTTTATCACCCCAGTGTGTAGCATCAGTGCAGCTTCTTTTAACAGCTGTGATACAGCAAATAAAAGGAGGTAGGGCCTTGAAACACCACTATTGCATCAATTAAATCATACCCAATGTTTATTTTGTTCTCAAGAGGTCATACCTGATTCATGGATTAATAACTGGAGCAGCCCTGTGTTTTGAAATATCATGTGGAAAGAGCCGGTACTTTCATACATGAGTGATAGCAGGATAGCCTGCACACAAGAGGCTTAATGCTATGAAAGCTACTGTGTAAAAACAATTAACCCTGAATATCTCCATGTAAGAAATGTACAGAAAATATCTATCTAGATACTAATACAGTGGAACCTCAGATTGCGAGTAACACGGTTAACAAGTGTTTCGCAATACGAGCACTGTATTTTAAAAAATCGTAACTCGGTTTGCGAGTGTTGTCTCGCAAAACGAGCACGATTCAGGCCAAAGCGGTGTGCAGTACTGCTTTTGGCCTGAGGTGGGGGGTGGGCGCCGGAGCCGAGCAGAGCCGAACGTCACGTTCGGAAATGCACAGAAAGACCCGAGTACAGCACGGCTGACCTCGGCAAATCTCGAGTTGGAAGTCTTTCCAAGGTTTGCCGAGGTCAGCCGAAGTGTATTCATGCCTTTTCGGCCGTTTCCGAGGCTCTCCGGCATCCCCCCCCCCCGCCTCTGGCCGCATGCGGTATTGAATCCCATTGAAGTCAACGCGGAACAAATTATTTTCGTTTCCATTGACTTCAATGGGAAAACTTGCTTTGATATGCAAGTACTTTGGATTACAAGCATACTCCTGGAACGGATTATGCTCGTAATCCGAGGTTCCACTGTAATTGCAAATCAGCACATTAGCTATTCATTTTTCACTTAAAATGCAAAAATATTGTAACCATATTACAGTTTAGTTTATAGTACTTACCACCTGAACTGAGCCTACGCACACCTCCCTGTGAGAGACTGCTAGGTTGGTGGTGGCTTCTGTATGCTGGAGATCGGTATTCCCTGGAGATTCTACATGTGTTCGGACTATTGGGAGAGTCTCCTGGACCCAAACGCTGCTCCACAGATCCCGGAAGGCCGGCATCCTGTAGAAATGTTTCTCCTGTGGTGAAAGAGGAAGTAAAGTAACACAATAGAATGATATTTCATAAAATAAAATTTGTGTACTCCCTTTAAACTCTTTTTCTTGAAATCCATTGAGGGGCACAGAAAGTCATTCACTTTTGGGTTATATTGCTGCCTATAGAGGGATTGGAAACTGACAAACAAAAAAAAAAAATGTAGTTCAGCCCAGAAAAATCCCTCCCACCATTAGCATGCCTCTGTTGTGTACCAAATCGGTACCGCGAGTATGGTTATAAATACAGAGGGGTGGGACCAGTGCTTCTCAGTAGACTAAGAAAAGGATCATACTGTGAGCACAAAGAGCTTATTTTCTTTCTCGTCCATTGAGGGATACAAGAAGGAATTCACCTTCAAGGCCTCCAAAAGCAGTCAAGTGAGGGCTGGGCAACACAGCACACAGATGCTAACAGGCCCAATACGAACAACTGAAAAATAATATGGAGCAGCTCAAAAGTCGCCTGAAGGATCTTATGCCTGAAACTGGCATCAGATGGGGTTGCAATCTCTTCCTGGTAGAAAGAAATAGAAGACAAGGGGGCAGCCTTGCATAGGGCCAACAATACTAGGTGCCAGAAAGATCAGGAAACACTCACATAACCAGTAAAGTATGCTTATCAAGAAAAAGAGGAAACTGATCCTTAACTGCCTCAATACCGGACGCTTTCACCCCCTTCCTGCCTGGGCCATTTTCAAGTTTTCAGCGCTGTCACAATTTGAATGACGATTAGTCTGTTTTGCAACACTGTACCCAAATGAATATTTATTATTTTTTTGAGACAGCTTTTTTTTGGTGGTATTTAATTAACACTAGGTTTTTTTCTTTATTTGCTATACAAATGGAAAAAAAATACGGAAATTAAAAAAAACAGTTTTTCTTAGTTTCTATTATAACATTTTGCAAATAATTAATCTTGCTTCATAAGTTTAGGCCAAAATGTATTCAGTGTATATTATTTAGTCTATGTGAAAGTTAGAGAGTCTACAATCTATGGTATATATATTTGACAATTGATCAATCCTGATGTACTGACTGCCTATCATTTCTTGGATTGTACAAATAACACCCCCCCCCCATGCCCCCTTTTTGGAAAGCAGACCATCCAAGGTATTACTAAAGGTACTAAGAGGCATGGTGCGTTTTTGAAGTCGTAATCTTTTGTCACAAATTTTTTGGAAAATTAAGAATTATTTTTTCACAGCGAGTTGTCATTTTCACAAGTTATGTCTCACACACAGCATATGCATACTTATACCCCAAAACACATTCTGCTATGCCTCCTGAGTATGGGGATACCACAGACTTTTTCACAGCCTAGATGCACAGAAGGGCCCAAATCCAAGGAGTGCCTTTGGGTTTTCAAGAAAAACAAAAAAAATTTATATATATATATATATATATATATATATATATATATATATATATATATATATATATATATATATATATATTATACACACACACATACACACAGTGGGGGCGGAAAGTATTCAGACCCCCTTAAATTTTGTTCTTTTGTTAATATCTGTTATAAACTTTGTTATATTGCAGCCATTTGCTAAAATCATTTAAGTTCATTTTTTTCCCTCATTCATGTACACACAGCACCCCATATTGACAGAAAAACACAGAATTGTTGACATTTTTGCAGATTTATTAAAAAAGAAAAACTGAAATATTACATGGTCCTAAGTATTCAGACCCTTTGCTCAGTATTTAGTAGAAGCACCCTTTTGATCTAATACAGCCATGAGTCTTTTTGGGAAAGATGCAACAAGTTTTTCACACTTGGATTTGGGGATCCTCTGCCATTCCTCCTTGCAGATCCTCTCCAGTTCTATCAGGTTGGATAGTAAACATTGGTGGACAGCCATTTTTAAGTCTCTCCAGATATGCTCAATTGGGTTTAAGTCAGGGCTCTGGCTGGGCCATTCAAGAACAGTCACATCGTTTATGTGTAGCCACTCCTTCGTTATTTTAGCTGTGTGCTTAGGGTCATTGTCTTGTTGGAAGGTAAACCTTCGGCCCAGTCTGAGGTCCTGAGCACTCTGGAGAAAGTTTTCATCCAGGATATCCCTGTACTTGGCCGCGTTCATCTTTCCCTCGATTGTAACCAGTCCTCCTGTCCCTGCAGCTAAAAAACACCCCTACAGCATGATGCTGCCACCACCATGCTTCACTTTTGGGACTGTATCAGATAGGTGATGAGCAGTGCCTGGTTTTCTCCACACATACCACTTAGAATTAAGGCCAAAAAGTTCCATCTTGGTCTCATCAGACCAAAGAATCTTATTTCTCACCATCTTGGAGTCCTTTAGGTTTTTTTTTTAGCAAACTTCATGCGGGCTTTCATGTGTCTTGCACTGAGGAGAGGCTTCCGTCGGGCCACTCTGCCATAGAGCCCCGACTGGTGGAGGGCTGCAGTGATGGTTGACTTTCTACAACTTTCTCCCATCTCCCGACTGCATCTCTGGAGCTCAGTCACAGTGATCTTTGGGTTCTTCTTTACCTCTCTCAGCAAGGCTCTTCTCCCCCGATAGCTCAGTTTGGCCGTACGGCCAGCTCTAGGAAGGGTTCTGGTCGTCCCAAACGTTTTCCATTTAAGGATTATGGAGGCCACTGTGCTCTTAGGAACCTTACGTGCAGCAGAAATTTTTTGTAACCTTGGCCAGATCTGTGCCTTGCCACAATTCTGTCTCTGAGCTCTTCAGGCAGTTCCTTTGACCTCATGATTCTCATTTGCTCTGACATGCACTGTGAGGTCTTATATAGACACGTGTGTGGCTTTCCTAATCAAGTCCAATCAGTATAATTAAACACAGCTGGACTCAAATGAAGGTGTAGAACCATCTCAAGGATGATCAGAAGAAATGGACAGCACCCGAGTTAAATATATGAGTGTCACAGCAAAGGGTCTGAATACTTAGGACCATGTGATATTTCAGTTTTTCTTTTTTAATAAATCTGCAAAAATGTCAACAATTCTGTGTTTTTCTGTCAATATGTGCACATTAATGAGGAAAAAAAATGATTTTAGCAAATGGCTGCAATATAACAAAGAGTGAAAAATTTAAGGTGGTCTGAATACTTTCCGTCCCCACTGTGTGTGTATATATATATATATATATATATATATATATATATATATATATATATATAACACAAAGTTGTCGATTACTAATATATTTCTAACACACATCATAGGCATATGTAGAATTACACCCCAAAATGCATTCTGCTACTCCTCCTGAGCATGGAGAAACCACACACGTGAGACTTTTTCACACCCTAGCCACACAGAAGGACCCAAAATTCAAGGAGCATCTTTAGGCTTTCTAGGGGCATAAATTACACATACACATTATACATAATTTCCTGACAACCCACATTTTTGGAGGCACTTAAGCACCAAGACAGTGGGAAACACCCACAAAATTACTACATTTTGGAAAGCAAACACCACAAGGTACCCGTATTTATCGGCATATAACACGCGCCGGTGTATAACACGCACTCCAATTTAAAAAGGAAGTTTCAGGAAAGAAAAACACTTTGAAGCAAAATAATGGTCAGTGAGAATCAATGCAGCCTGATTAGGGCCCATCTGCAGCCTCAATGCAGCCTAATCTGTGCCCATCTGCAGCTTCAGTGCAGCCTGTTCTATGCCCATCTGCAGCCTGTTCTGCGCCCATCTGCCCCATTAATGCAGCTCACCATCTCTCATAGGAAATCACCGAGCCGTCATCTGTTTACTCGGCTCTCAGTCGGCAGTCACATACACAGTCCCGCCTCCGCCATTGGCATTGGACCAGCTCCTGTGATAGACAGAACACTGGTCCAATGCCGGTGGCAGGACTGTGTGTGTGATATGTGAGCCGAGTGGAGAGGAGATAATGGCTCTGTGATTTCCGGTAGCACTCGTCCCCCTCCCTCCCTTCCGAGGTATGCTGTCGGCGTATAACACGCACCAGCGATTTCCCCCCTACTTTCAGGGAAAAAAGTGCGTGTTATACACAGATAAATACGGTATTTCCTGAGAGGCATACCGAGTCTTTTGAAGACTTCATTTTTTGACACAAGTTTTTAGAAAATGCGGAATGAAAATTGAACACTTTTTTTTTTTTTTTTTACACAAAGTTGTCAATGTAATAAAATATTCCTCACACACAGCATGTGCATACTTCGAATTACACCCCAAAAAATATTCTGCGAATCCACCTGAATATGGCAAAACCATGTGTGAGACTTTTTCAATGTTTGGACTGAATATACAAAATGGACATTGTATCTTATGTATCACACAAATCAACCAATTGTATCAAACTCAATGTACTTGAATGGTCACCTCTATATGAGAGGTCAGGAAATATAGCTTATAGTAACATCACCTATAGCAGTCCCTGCTCCTATATGCCAAACAAGCCTAGCCTACTGGTACATGGCTGCCCCCATAAATGCCATGTTCAAAGGCCAGGAAGTACAGGAGGCTAAAGAAGGAAAGAAGAAAAATGTTCCTGTGGTTCCAGGAGTGCAGTTGTCTGTAGATAATGGCTGGGACTGGTGTCTCGATGGAACGTAGTCAGCGAGATATGCAGATGGGTCAGTAACATGGTCAGACACATGGTCAGCAAACAAGTAAAGGATCAGTCCAAGCAACAGGCAGAAATAGTACATCATGGGGCTGCAATGCTATGCATCACAGCTGTAGCAGGAATTATACCCCCTGTAATCCCGCCGATTGCCACTGATTCAAGTGAATGGGGTTGCTTGAGCGGGTTTCAAAGGGTTAAAGCAGGATGTGAGGAAGCAATATAACGCCAACTCACTGCTTGTCAAATGCACTCTGAAGAGTAAGAAAAATGGGGGTGGGTGCTGCGCTTATCCAAAAAAGAGTGGCTGCTGCAAGTAACAATATAAAGTAAATGTTGAAGTATAGGTGGGGGGCTGCTGCCAGCCTAAATGCTGTAAAACAAGATAGTGGTAAGAGCCAATAAGAATCAATCTCAACTCAATACACGTGCTATTGCCCAAATGGGAAGTGTAAACACAATCTATGTGTAAAATCCTGCAATAAATAAATCCTATCTATAAGTGTTCAATAAAAAAAATCAATATAAGTGTACTCCTGTGCAGATATAAATGAATAGATGCGTGTGCCAAATACAGCAATACATTAAACAGAAACTAACAAAGTAGATTATGCAAAAAAAACTAGCAATACAGTAAATTATGCAAAAAACAAATCAATGTGCAAATACGATCATATACAAAGCTTCCTCTGTAAATGTGCAAAAACGCATAAAAAGTGCATAGTGATACGTGACATAAATATTCCAATAAAATCATAAAGTGTCACAACAGTAGATCATCCAATATGGTCTATTAATAGGGAAGGTCCAGATAACATGCAACTGTGTGCATAAGTGAAAAAACAAAATGCAGTGTGGCAATGTCCTCTTAAAGGCAATGACAGAAGTCCAATGTGCTCAAACCAAATGAAGTGAAGTGCCTGAAATAAGACAAATGTGTATCCTCTTCGTGCATAAATCACACTAAAGTGAGCAGTGGCCCCTTACCTAGCGGTAGTGGGAAAAACCGCAGAGAAGTAAATACAGGTGGCTGTTGTCTTTACTTGGGGTCCTGTCTCTGTCTCCGTGCCTCAGTATAGGTGAAACCGATAATAAAGGACAAGGGGGTACCAGATAGTGTAGTATGTTTTTAAGCAGGATAGAGCTTTATTCAAAAACATCAAGATGTACTCACATTTAACATAAAAGAACGATATCTATCTCCTACAAGCGGCGAGCTCGTTAGCCTCGATCAGTATGAAGTGCCCAGTGAGATGCGCAGTGAGCCTTTTTCCATCCTTTGTTATGTAAATACCCAATTCACCAACCGAAAAAATGGCCGCGCACACGGTCTTTTGGAAAATGGCCGACGCAGCTACAAGAAAATGGCCGTCTATTAGAAATAATGCATTAGACTATTTAAAGACATCAAAGTGCCTTTCGTTTATCCCCTGATGAAGTCACGTGATGGGTGACGTCACGCGTAGGGACGGAATGGGCACTTCATACTGATCGAGGCTAACGAGCTCGCCGCTCGTAGGAGATAGATATCGTTCTTTTATGTTAAATGTGAGTACATCTTGATGGTTTTGAATAAAGCTCTATCCTGCTTAAAAACATACTACACTATCTGGTACCCCCTTGTCCTTTATTATCAGTTTCACCTATACTGAGGCACGGAGACAGAGACAGGACCCGCGCTGGTCCAGGACCCCAAGTACAGACAACAGCCACCTGTAATTACTTCTCTGCGGTTTTTCCCACTACCGCTAGGTAAGGGGCCAATGCTCACTTTAGTGTGATTTATGCACGAAGAGGATACACATTTGTCTTATTTCAGGCACTTCACTTCATTTGGTTTGAGCACATTGGACTTCTGTCATTGCCTTTAAGAGGACATTACCACACTGCATTTTGTGTTTTTTCACTTATGCACACAGTTGCATGTTATCTGGACCTTCCCTATTAATAGACCATATTGGATGATCTACTGTTGTGACACTTTGTGATTTTATTGGAATATTTATGTCACGTATCACTATGCACTTTTTATGCGTTTTTGCACGTTTACACAGGAAGCTTTGTATATGATCGTATTTGCACATTGATTTGTTTTTTGCATAATTTACTGTATTGCTAGTTTTTTTTGCATAACTTTATTGTTAGTTTCTGTTTAATGCATTGCTGTATTTGGCACACGCATCTATTCATTTATATCTGCACAGGAGTACACTTATATTGATTTTTTATTGAACACTTATAGATAGGATTTATTTATTGCAGGATTTTGCACATAGATTGTGTTTCCACTTCCCATTTGGGCAATAGCACGTGTATTGAGTTGAGATTGATTTTTAGTGGCTCTTACTACTATCTTGTTTTACAACATTTAGGCTGGTAGCAGCCCCCCACCTATACTTCAACATTTACTTTATATTGTTACTTGCAGCAGCCACTCTTTTTGGCTAAGCGCAGCACCCACCCCCATTTTTCTTTTCATTTATCTTTGGGCTTCGTCTGACCCCATTCGATGCGTGCAGCTGTTCATACTTTTATCTCTTTATCCTTTTATTCTTCTATCACGGTAGCGCAAGAATAACCCACACTATATCCCACTCTGAAGAGTGATGTGAATATGGATGGCTCTCATCGAACATGTGAACAAGTCCTTATTGTGACTGCTGTGGCGGGGATCAGGGACAATATGACTGCTGTGGCAGTGATCAGGGACACTGTAAGGCCTCTTTCACACTGCCGGGTTGGCGCGGCTGCTGGATTCCTGTGGCAGGAATCTGCAGACTTTTCCAACAGGAATCCGGCGCACCAACCTAACCATGTGAAAGGGGCCTAACTGGTGTTGGACACTGACTGGTTCGGTCGTGATTAGGGACACTGGTTGGTGACAGTATGTAAAAAATGAATAATTATTCTTCACAATATTTATTATTTTTCTCCTTTTTTTTTTTTTTACATACTGTCACCAGAGTAGTGCAGTATCACTGTAGTGACACTGGACTACTCTAGGAAAGAGACCCAATTTTTATTTTATTTTTTTACATTGTGATTGTTTGTTACAGTATACAGTGTAACAGCAATCATTTTAAGTGTCATGAATGGCCTTCATTCAAGACTCTGGTTTACTCTTGTTTACTATTGTGATGCTGTGATTGGCCACAGCCATCACATGGTACAGGGCTGCTGTGATTAATCCTGTATACCTGAACAAAAAACACCTGATGCATATAGCACGGTAAAACCGCTCATGGATTTTTTTGACAGGCAGACCAAAATGTAGGTAAAAAAATATATATATATTTTATTAGAACAACATGATAAAATAGTACAAATCAACAATGAATATCATTTAGTATTAATGCGATTGTGAATAGACAATCATGATACATAATACCCAAAATAGCGCATTCTGTACATCTGGCACATACTTCCCATAGATACTGGTGGGGTACATACTGGCGTAGACACCTTACATGTTTCAGACTAACTATAGTCCTTCTTCAGAGTTTTATGTCAAATGGGTAGTAGTAGTTAAAATTATAAAAACCACAAATATTGCATATAACTGATGAGTAAGCGATCAGTTGTTTCCCAGAGAGTGCAGCGCAGACATTCACCAGATAGAACCATGATGACCGTGAGGAAATGAGCCCAAAACTGCACATACAGGGACCCCAGGTAACGAAGCAAAGGCTCCCAACATGTATTGCCAAACAGCCAGTTAGATCGGTCATTGGAGAGTTTATTATGATGCTCATCTTGGACTTCACAGTCAGCTCCACTGCAACCTACTCCCAGTTGTGTGCTGCTGCTTGCTGTCTGGCCTAAGGTGTCTATGCCAGTATGTATGACAGCTAGACCACCAGTATCTATGGGAAGAATGTGCCAGACATACAGAATGCTCTATTTTGGGTATTATGTATCATGATCTAATATTCACAATCACATTAATACTATATGATGTACATTGTTGATTTGTACTATTTTATCATGTTGTTATAATAAAATATATATATTTTTTTACCTACATTTTGGTCTTCCTGTCAAAAAATCCGTGAGGGGTTTTACCGTGCTATATGCACCAGGTGTTTTTTGTTCATGTATTCATTTGAATTTAACAGACCAATGCTTGCCATACACACCGATCCCTCCAATCCCAATTAATCCTGTATACCATGTGATCACAATAGTAAATAATGAATAATGAATGGCTGCCATTTATAACAGTTACGTTGTGTACACCGGTCACAAATAAAAAGTTCCCAAGGAAACACTGGACCATCCACTGCTACCACTAGAGAATTCCTATACCCAGGAGTGAACCGGTTCCTCACGCAGCTGAACCACAATATCAGGAGGTCTACATTTTGCAGGCCCTATATTGCATATGTGGACTGCTCCCCTAGGTCCATGTTAAGGAAGTCTGTCTGCACTTGAGATGAACATGGCAAACAAGACTAGAAAGTGAACCTCTGCCCAGACCAGGATCCGAACTAAGTTTCTTTTCTGCAACAGGACCATGTCATCACGGTGGCCTTGTCCAACTGGGTCCAGATCAGGTGATCATCCAAGGAAATGTTGCAATTAATTGATTAAGAAAAAAAAGCACATCATCTGTAACTCCAGGATGCAGACCAGGTGACAATTAGTCTCCAATGACTGCAATGAACAGACTGGCATCCAATGACAGCACCTGGCAAAAGGTGAGAAGGAATGAAAAAACCCGAGCTGGAACATTGATTCACCAGACCAGGAACTGCTTCATTCCCAGGGGCAGACAGATCAGTCTGCTCATGGACTTGGCCTGCCTGCCCCACGACAACAGAGCGTAGTGATGAAACTGGACAAGCGGGGGTGCCTCAAAAAGTGTTACCCACTGACCCATAACTCTCTTGCAACTCCAGACAACTTTCAGCAACTTCCAGGACCTAAACACTTGAATATGAAACAATTCCAGCACAGTTTTTTTTTTTTTGAAGATTCTGGATTCAACTTAATCACTGACATCTGGACAATCAGAGAGATGTTATCCAACAAAGCCCATGCTGTTTTCTCAACAGAAGGTCACCTGGGTATCCCCCAATAGGGTATATAACAAAAACAATGTTTTATTTTATTATCTATTTAATTGGCATGTTGCTGCTAGAGGGAGAGGAATCAAGGAAGGCAAAATATATGCAAATTAAACTTCAGCTATAAATTATATAAATTCATTACACCTTCTCAATAAAGGAAACAGATTATTTCCTGTGATTAGGAGGAATACCAGCAATGGGAGGGGTCTTAGAAAAGACATCCATTCTCCTAGAACACTAGCAGACAACTAGGCATGCTAGGAGTGAGCAGGGGTTATACTGAAATGTCCTTTTCAGCTTGTTTGCCAGTGTCCAATCTTCTGAAGACCGCAGTACCAATGTACCTGAATACTTAATCCTGTGTTCTTTAATGTTCAATTAAGAAAAGGTCATGTTTTTCAATCCATGGGGCAGCACTAAAGATAGTCAGTTACCCAGCGTAATCATTTCACCAGCCACCTTGTGAAGATATCTGAAATTTGAGTTCTTTTAACCCCTTCGTGACCACGCTATAGCCAAATGATGGCTACAGCGCGCCCGCACTTTGCTGGGAGGCCATCATATGATGTCCTCCCGTGTTTGTGCTGCCTGCGAGCCCCGTATCAGCAGTGATCTGTGATCGCTGTGTCCCTCGGACACAGCTGATCAGAGATTGGAATAAAGAGCCAATCACAATGGCTCTTTACTATGTGATCAGCTGTGTCCACGTGGACTGTTTTGGGAGGTTTTTTGGTTTTTTAGTTGGTGAACCCTTTTCCTATGTGCCAGTTGACAAATCTAATTCCAAATTGCTGCCATTATTCACGTTGGTATTGAGTCTAGACCCCAAATAATTTCATAGCCAAAAATACATCACATTTATTCCATTTGGGCTCTATTTTTTATTGGGCTTGAAGAACAAAAACTGACGAAGTTCCATAGTCACAGTCTCCTTGGTGAAAACAATTGAACCCTTCTGCTAAAGAGAATCCTTCAAAAAAAACTAAAATAAAAAGACATGGCAGAAAGACTTACCTTCTGATGCATGGCAGTCATTCTTTGGTATTTTGGGACACAGTGGGGCATTGTATGGAGGGGTCTCATGAGAATATCTCTTTGCGCCTCTTCCTGGTCCGTGAATACTGCCTTCAGAGTTACACCTTTCTGCAGAAAGGGGAAAAGGAAACTGGGTGTCACTGTAAGTGTTGTAAGGCATAAATATTATGTCCCATAAGATAAGATCACTGTAGCCTTACCTGGCAGATATCTCTCATTCTCATATGACCCCGATTGCTGTGAAGGATTCTGGGTAAAGGGCTGGTTACCAAACAGGTTGTCGCTATGTAGATTCCGACAAAGTTTCTCCAGAAAACGAAGGACATAACCAATACTGTTTACCGCTGGAAGGTTCAGTGTATGTTGTTCCCTCTCAAATACCGCTAAAAAAAATAAGATACTAATTCAGCACTAAAAATACAAGTACCAGCATGGGTCCATTACATTTAATAAGAGGCAATACTCATCACCATGGGTGGACAAATAGATCTACAATAGTTGGTCTTAAAGTGCTGGAGACTAGTTAAAAGCAAGTTACAGAGATCAACGACTACCATCCACATCTTATTCTCATCACTAACTGCAACTACACATTTGAGAACCACTCAGTGTTTAGGAGACAGACCAATCTACCAATCCTGAGAGAACTAAAACCCAGGTGTAAATGTTTAATTGCACTGGCTACCCAGCCAAAGGGATGTGTCCAGCACTGGAGGTAATAATAAACAATATAAAACAGAGTGAATGTGTACTGCATTTTAAACAGTAAATTCCTGCCTGATGGGAGACCCTACAAATTGTTCCTGTTATATTTTTAGCCATAAAAGCTTCTTTCAAGCTGCTCTGATTTAGTTTCCCTTTCCTACTGATGACTCGCTTTCCCCGATTCACTGTTAAGTCAACCGCCATCCCCCAGGTCAATAAGAATAACCACTGAGACAGTGTCATTGGACAGAGGGATGGCAGGTGTTGGGTCTTAGTGATAAAGTCAGGGTAAAGCCCGCCATAGACGGCTCGAATCTCAGCCAGTTCAGCAGGGACAGGCCAAGATTCTAACCATGTATGGGCAGGCTAAATGTACCCAAGTTAATGGATCAATTAACTTGGGTACAACCAGCATGTCGGATTTTATATGCAATTATTGCTACCGGCTATTCTAGCCACTAGCAATTATCACTTTGCAATGATCACTGTGTTCTGCCGGCGGGGAAGGCTCCCCCTGCTGGGAGAACACAGTCTCTTCACAGAAGGGATTCCCCCCCCATCAACACTGATGTTTGCAGGAAATAAATCGCTCCATATATGGCTGGCTTAAGTAAGGCACCAGTATTAAAGTGAAGCTAAATCAGAGGGGGCACAGAAGAAACTTTTCTTCAAATAAAGATGGTAACAGCATCTTGCAGTGCCCCCTCCTGGCTTAGGCAGAATTTACCTTTTAAAGCCAGGCCATAGTAAGAAAGTAAAACTAAAAATTGATGGCTAATGAAGACAACAGATTTATACTGTTGCATGGGCTCCTTTACAAGGAGTTCAGGTTCACTTTAAATGTTAACCTTCTTAAGGTGCATGGATTATTTTCACCATATTCTTTATTTTATCATAATAAGATATTCTTTTGAAAATATTCTACTCAATCTATAAATATTCATTACAGTTATTTTACAACAGAAAACCTTTACCTCTTTTGACCTGGAATTTATGAAGGCATTTATTTTGGAATCAAGCAATTTGCAATGATCTTACATTACTTGAGTATTCTGTGAAAACAACAAAACGGCTCTCACCAGATATAACCTCCCCACCATGACCCTGCTTGAGAAAGCTAAAGACTGTTTTCTGGTGGTATGCGCAGTCTATGCAGGCCTGCACAGCTTGCTGGAGAACAACGGATGCCCGGGCAGGTCCAAAGTGGTCTGGAAGGTGCTGAACTTTCTTTCGGTCAAGGTGAGGGCCAGAATCTCCATTTTTGTTTAGGTAAATGCAAACTAAAGACAAGAAAACACAAGTTAAGCATATTGTAAACAAAAGCATACTTTTTTGTTCTTAAAGCATATCCGCCGCGTCAATAAGGAGCCGTTGCGCATGCCAGGCTGCTGTGATGTGCGCCAGGCACTCGCGATTGCTCGTTGCAGAGCAGGAACGTGGATCTGTGTGTATAAACACACAGATCCACGTCCTGTCAGGGGAGAGGAGACAGATCGTGTGTTCCTAGTAAATAGGAACACCGATCGGTCTCCTTCCCAAGTCAGCCCCCTCCCCCACAGTTAGAATCACTCCCCAGGTAACACATTTAACCCCTTGATCGCCCCCTAGTGTTAACCCCTTCCCTGCCAGTGACATTTCTACAGTAATCAGTGCATATTTATAGCACTGATCACTGTATAAATGTCAATGGTCCCAAAATAGGGTCAAAATTGTCCGATATGTCCGCCGCAATGTCACAGTCACGATAAAAATTGCAGATCGCTGCCATTACTAGTAAAAAAAAAAAATAATAATACAAATGCCATAAATCTATCCCCTATTTTGTAGGTAGAAGGAAAATGCCGCTCACCAAGCCTCATGCAGTTGCTCCCACCCTATGCGACTGGATTCAGGTGCAGGCTCTGCGCAAGTCTATGAAAATGAAGAAATCCGGGACTGCCGCACTCCAAAAAAAGGCATCTTTATTATAAATCGTTAAAATCCAACAAAAATCACTGCATAAGGACAATACAGAGAGCAATAGCTATTGCTCTCTGTATTGTCCTTATGCGGTGATTTTTGTTGGATTTTAACGATTTATAATAAAGATGCCTTTTTTTCGGAGTGCGGCAGTCCAGGATTTCTTCATCCCCTATTTTGTAGGTGCTATTACTTTGCACAAACCAATTAATATATTCTTATTGCGATTTTTTTTTTACCAAAAATATGTAGGAGAATACATATCGGCCTAAGCTGAGAATCCCAAGAAATTCTTTAAGTATGTAAACACTAAAAAAGGGAGGACAGGCCATATTGGCCCCAAAAAGAATGAGGGGTGAGTAGTGGGGTCCCTCAAGGTTCTGTGCTGGACCAATCCTATTTAAAGGGGTTGTAAACCTTTGTGTTTTTTCACCTTAAAGTGGAGTTCCACCCACTTTTACAACTCTTCAGCATCCCTCACTAAACTGTGCACTGTAAACGAATCAGTTCCTTTATGGCCCTGATCTTTGCCTGGGGCAAGAATACCCTTTTCTGGGCTATATCTATGATCAGACCCAAGTATTCTAATCTCCCTGATCATTTCTCTAGGTTGAGAACCCAACCTAGGTATTCCAGGTAGTTGACTGTGGTGATCATACTTTTTTCTAAGCGGGCTACCGACTGGTCTATCAAGAGCAGATCATCTAGGTAAGCTATAATCATTATACCTTGGGCCCTTAATCTGGCTAGAGGAGGGGCCATGACCTTTGTAAACACTCGAGGTGCAGTAGCTGGACCGAAAGGCAGAGCTACAAACTGAAAATGAAGATTTTCTACCTCGAAACGTAGATATTTCTGGTGAGCGGGGAGAATGGGCACATGGAGGTATGCATCCTTGATGTCGACTGAAGCCAGAAGTTCTCCTCCTTGTAGCATGGAGACTACTGATCTGATTGACTCCATGCGAAAAGAGCGGACATTCAGAAAACGGTTTAGATCTTTGAGATCCAGAATGGGTCTGACATCCCCATTTGGTTTTGGTACCGTGAAAAGGTTTGAATAAAACCCCAATCCCTGCTTTTCCATGGGGACCACTGAGATCACTTTTTGAGACAAAAGATGGTCCAATGCTTGAAAGAGAGACTTCTTTTTCTCTGGATCCCTGGGAACGTTTGATCTGAGAAAACGAGGAGACGGGAACTTTCGGAACTCTAGAGTTATTGAGGAAGTCACCCATCTGTCTCGACACTCTTCCTGCCAGACCCTTGAGAACTGCAGAAGTCTTCCCCCCCACTCGAGCGAGCAGGGGCGCCCCTTCAAAAGGAGGCTTTAGTATTTTGTCTTGTAGGTTTCCTCCCCCAGGACTTCTTTTGTCCCTGGGGTTGACCCTGAGGTTTACCTCTTGAACTTGATGGCGGAGGCCGTCGTGACTACCTGGAGGCAGACGCCCCTGGCACTGGAGAAAGAGCTTGTTTAAATGAAACACGTCGTGTTTTGTCCCACACTGTGATACGATTAAAGCTGCTAACCTTTCTTCCAAACCTATCATGGCTGAGGAAAAAACTTCTTCAGTAATATAGACAGGGCCTGCAGTGTTGGAAACAGTTGCAACATTTGCCAGCCCTGATGGCTCACTCTGACCAGCCACCTCAGATCTTTCAGGGGAGGATGCCATTGTAGAGATGAGTTTAGGCTTTTTAGAGCTTTAGGGAGTCCCTTTTGAGCCCTTTTTTGGGGTGATTCTACCTCCCCTTCTGACCATAGCCCAATGCACAAATGCAGAGGTACTACCAGAAGAATTTGCACCCACTGCTTGAGCAAATAGTCCAGCAACTGCCGATGCTATTAGTGCTCAGCCTGGTGCTTTAGGAAATGTGCCAATGGAATGCCTGTGTCACCACTTACATGCCCCCTTTTTGCACGTGTCCCTCCGACAGCTTGCAGTCAGCAAAATGGAGCTTTTTAAGTGTACTCCCGTGCTGGACGTTGCTGCATGCCAACGCCGCGCTAAGCCATGCCCCGTCCGTATTTCCACTGCGTCCCCCCCTGCTCTTTTCAAAAAAAGCGGTTTTCCCGTGCAAACGCGGGCCTCCGATCCGACGGGATCGATGTGTGTGGGGGGGCGGCGAGGAGGAGAGCTGACAAAACCACCGCGCAGAGGCGGTGGGGAATGAAGCAGCATCCGCCGATCGTTCTGGCTTCCCCCTCAATCCAGGGAGACGGGGGGGAGCTTCTGTCCAGGTGGGGGGTGTTTTTGGAAAAAAATCCCCCCCAACATCTTACCGGAGGCCTGGGACTGCTAGCCAGAGAGAAGTCTGCCGTTTCTGCTGAGACAGAGTGATCTGAGGAAAGCATGACAAGTTACGTGCTCTATACAGCCCCCAGTGGTGACTTTTAGGCACGACAACATTTACTTTTAAAGGAGACAATTTATAAGAGAATTTAAAATTCCTTAGAAATCTCCCCTTACCTTTCCCACCACAGGGATTCTGTGGTAAAACCAATCAGACACAATCTTCACCCCTCATGGTGGGCTCCGTTAAAAAACCTTCAGGAACCGGGGCCCCTTTTTATCGGTGGATCCACACTCCTGGACCCATAAAGCACCCCGTCAGGAGAGCTTTATGGCTGAAAAAACAAAAGCACTGGATCCCGGGGCCAGCTCTCTAAAAAGAGAAGCAGTACGAGCTAAACCTCGTTTCTTCCACCACGAGGCCCAGGTACTATTCACTTTGGCCTAAAAAGACACTTTGAATGGATCCGGTCGCATAGCTTGCCCCAGCAAGGAATATTCCTGTGGAGCTCAGCATAGCACACTCGTGACCAACACCTAAGACACTGGCGAAAAAACTGAGGTACTCCCAGTAGTGGGAGGGGTTATATAGGGAGTGGACTTCCTGTCTTAGGGTGTGCCAGTGTCCATCACCTGAAGGTGGCCTATAACCCACATAGTAACTACTATGGCTCTGTGTCCTGTGATGTACGATAAAGAAATAATGCATTTGGGTGGCAAAAATATGAATGCAATCTATACACTGGGGGGAGAACCTCTTGGAGAATCTAGGATGGAAAAGGACTTGGGGGTCCTAGTAGATGATAGGCTCAGCAATTCCAAGCTGCTGCTAACAAAGAAAACAGAATATTGACATGCATTAAAAAGGGGATCAACTCCAGAGATAAAGCAATAATTCTCCTGCTCTACAAGACTCTGGTCAGGCCGCACCTAGGGTATGCTGTCCAGTTCTGGGAACCAGTTCTCAGGAAGGATGTGCTGGAAATGGAGCGAGTACAAAGAAGAGCAACAAAGCTAATACAGGGTCTGGAGGATATTAGTTATGAGGAAAAGTTGTGAGCACTGAACTTATTCTCTCTGAAGAGATGCCTGAGAGGGGATATAATTTCAATTTACAAATACCGTACTGGTGACCCCACGATAGGGATAAAACTTTTTTTGCGGAAGGGAGTTTAACAAGACACGTGGCCACTCATTAAAATTAGAAGAAAAGAGGTTTAACCTTAAACTACGTAGGGGGTTCTTTACTGTAATGCCCCGTACACACGGTCGGATTTTCCGATGGAAAATGTCCGATCGGAGCGTGTTGTCGGAAATTCCAACCGTTTGTGGGCTCCATCGGACATTTTCCATCGGATTTTCCGACACACAAAGTTGGAGAGCAGGAGATAAAATTTTCCGACAACAAAATCCGTTGTCGGAAATTCCGATCGTGTGTACACAAATCCGACAGACAAAGTGCCACGCATGCTCAGAATAAATAAACAGATGAAAGCTATTGGCCACTGCCCAGTTTATAGTCCCGACGTACGTGTTTTACGTCACCACGTTCAGAACGACCGGATTTTCCGACAACTTTGTGTGACCGTGTGTATGCAAGACAAGTTTGAGCCAACATCCGTCGGAAAAAATCCTAGGATTTTGTTGTCGGAATGTCCGAACAAAGTCCGACCGTGTGTACGGGGCATTAGAGTGGCAAGGATGTGGAATTCCCTTCCACAGGCGGTGGTCTCAGCGGGGAGCACCGATAGTTTAAAAAAACTATTAGATAAGCACCTGAACGACCGCAACATACAGGGATATACAATGTAATACTGACATGTAATCACACACATAGGTTGAACTTAAAGGACTTGTGTCTTTTTTCAACCTCACCTACTATGTAACTATGTAAGTCCAGACAAACATCTGATCTCATTTGAAATAGGTATATGGGAGCTGTTTTACCTGCTAAATGATTTCTTTCTGTTCATCCAGTTCTGAGATTTACAAAGCCCAAGTCTTGGAGACCTGACCTTTTTCTGCTTTAGTTAGAGCGGTGGAACTCCGCTTATTTGTCTCCTCTCCCCCTCAGGTGCCACAATTGACACCTTTCGGGGGGGGGGGGGGGACAGGATATCTGTTTTTGACAGGTATCCTGTTCCCACTTCCAGGAGTCCGGGCCACGGCACGTGACATCGCCACGGGGCTCCCTCCTCCTCTCCCTATCACCGGGCCAGCAGGATATAGGAGCGGGGCCTTGCGCATGCGCAGTAGGGTTCCCGGCGTGAAGCCGTAAGGCTACACTGCCGGGTACCCTTACCAGCAATGGTGGCGAGAGCACCCAACAGCTGATGGAAACATCAGCTGCGGTGCCGACATTGCTGGACTCCAGGACAGGTAATTGTCCTATTGTTAAAAGCCAGCAGCTGCAGTATGTATAGCTGCTGGCTTTTAATTTTTTTTTTTTGGGGTGGAACACCGATTTAAAGTAGAACTATAGCCTTGCATAAAAAAATATGTGCTGCAATTATAAGTTTATCTACAGTTTTCTCTCAACCCCTCTGCAAAGTCCCCCAAGTACCTGTCGATCCTGCCACTGAAATGCTCTAACTGTAGCTTCCTGTGGCAACAGTTCTGCACTGCTCTCGAATTCACAACAGAACTCCAATACTCATGTAGACTGTGCCTGCTTGCACTACAATGGGATAAAAATGCTGCAGGGGGCATCATCTTCCCTCTGGCTTCTAGACTGACAGCACTGTCAAATTTTCACTGACCTCCGTTGCCAAAACCCTCCTACTGTGAGCTGTAGTGCCTTGGAAAAGTAGCATGTGAGATACAAATGATGCAGGATTTGTATCAGTCAGGGAGGGTAAAAGAAGATTTGGTTTACCTAATGAGGCTTGTACATTGCATATAGTAACTGGATTTTGGACTTGACTGACTATCATGCAGGCACCTTTATATGTACTTTAGGCAACACTGCTAAATCACCTCATTGACCCAGTCTGTGAAGGACTAGCAGGATCCCTGACTGGATCATAGCACTGCCCCCTCCATCTCTCAGAGAAAGGGAAGTGCTATGTATAAATGCAGTTATTTGAGTTTTGTTTTAAAGCAAGTCTAAACACTACAATTGAATATACTGCAGCTTAACAATCGTTAGACAAGGTGGCTGCAGTAGTTTTCTTTCTGTAGCCCCCCCCCCCCCACCTTTATTTTCACCTGGTGATCCTGTCTGTACACAGTTCCAGGATGGCAAGTTTCACACTGTACTGTTTAGCTTTAAAGTGTATCCATGGTGACGAGAAGATGGAGGCTGCTACTGCTTGACATCCCTCCAAAAAATCTAGTTGTCTGGCTGTTTCAGGCATCAGCATGCACAGGCACTGCATGTAAGTCAGGAAACCTGAAGTAAGAGCTCCCAATTTGCACATACAGTATCCCACAAAAGTGAGTACACCCCTCACATTTTTGTAAATATTTTATTATATATTTTCATGTGACAACACTGAAGAAATGACACTTTGCTACAATGTAAAGTAGTGAGTGTACAGCTTGTATAACAATGTACATTTGCTGTTCCATCAAAATAACTCAAGACACAGCCATTCATGTCTAAACCGCTGGCAACAAAAGTGAGTCCACCCCAAGTGAAAATGTCCAAATTGGGCCCAATTAGCCATTTTCCCTCCCATGTGTCATGTGACTCATTAGTGTTTCAAGGTCTCAGGTGTGAATGGGGAGCGGGTGTGTTAAATTTGGTGTTATCACTCTCTCATACTGGTCACTGGAAGTTCAACATGGCACCTTATGGCAAAGAACTCTCTGAGGATCTGAAAAAAAGAATTGTTGCTCTACATAAAGATGACCTAGGCTATAAGATTGCCAAGACCCTGTAACTGAGCTGCAGCACAGTGGCCAAGACCATACAGCGGTCTGTATGGAAGCAAGGGAACTAATAGCTAGACAAGTGAAGATTGATGTCAGCTCCCATATTTCCTTATTATAGAATTGCTTAAAGTGATAAAGGTTGCACAGTTAACTCTATACCAATGCATCTCACTGCGCTGGCTTTAGTAAGACTCAGAATGGATGTTGCAGGTCAGTGCTAAATTTCTGGCTGGTAACTACTAGAAACTTTTGGGTTGATGGCAGGAAGCAGCACTATAAACATATGCCACCACTGCTTCTCATCTGCAGCGTCACTGGAAAAAGTAAATAGTAGCAGAGGGAAATGGGCTATCAGTAACATCTGTTATTTTGCCCTGAAGATACAGGTTTTTTTAACACTTTTGTGTTAAAATGTTAGAAGTACATGAAATACTTTTCATCTCCGGTAAAGATGAATAATTCTCCATTTACCTGTAGGTGCTTGCATGGCAGCACATGGAATGGTGGCAGCATCCTGTGGTACAGTGCTGGTGTCTGGTTCTGGTGTACTATTTGTCGGAGAAGTAGGAACCTGGTTCAGCAAAACACGAGGCTTCCTCTAAGAAACAATATGTATATGTTAAATTATCAATAAGAACTATTTTACTATTGTTATCTGATCATCTCAAATACAATATCCATTTTTTTCTTCTAGAAACATTAAGGGCCATTTCACATTAGAGTGATCCGCTGTGGTGCGTTAACAAGAGCTATGGTATGCCCTAACATGCTGTATGTTAAGGAGCCCACTCATTATGAATGGCCTGCAACTCACTAGGACAGATGAAAAAAAAATGCAAGACCCTTTTGTTTTGTTTTTTCTAACAATGCAGTGCATCACAATGCATGGTATATGTGCTTGGGTGCACTGCAGTGCATTGGGCTCTGCTGTACAAACTGTTGAGGTGCCATTCACAATGAATGGCACTGCATTTACAGCAGGTGTGCTGCCATCAGTAGTAGTATCACCAGTATCAGCAGCAGCCGGTCATAATTATAGAAGGAATCTCCAAGCTGAAACTATACTACTGTGTGCTTTTGTTAGCAGCTTGTAATGGAGGATCAATAAGCCAGTACAGCTTGGTACACTTGCAGCACTCACAGATGGAGGATTTCCCACTGGCACTACACACCACAGAGCTGGGAGCCAGATGCTGTACTTTTCCACATGACATGTGGGTGCAATGGTTTATCTTTTTTGTAATAAAGGTTTAACTATGCTATGGAGTGCGCTTCCTGTTTGTTTTTATCATTTTGTTTTTTATAAATACTTTTCATGGAAGTTTTATAAAATAGCCCATGTGTTTTTGTGCGCATTGCTACAGTGCATAAGTGTAAATAGGCTTTAAGACTCAAACAGCTAACTGGGTGAATTACTGGAAATGGGATTGTTTCTCAGATATATGCATAAACCTATGCTTTCTATTAATGGAAAAAAGCTTCTAAGCTTCCCAGGCAGTATAAAGATTTTTGCTTGCTATTGTATGACAAAGAGGACTCCACTAACAACAGATCTCTGAGTCGAATTCAAGTAAATGTAAGGGTATTATGTGCACTTCCTCCATGCCCAGGGTGAAGATCTTAAGCACGCATTGAGCCATTGCACACTGATTTTCAGTCTCCATACTGTTAAGTAAGGATGAGCTCAGGCGTGTTCGCAAACAGCACGTGTAGAGCCCGCCAGGAAGTCGGCACTGTGGAGCGCTAATCACAAGCAGTAAGACATTGTCCCGATGCGCAGCTGCAGAGATCGGGAAATGTCTCACAGCTTGTGATTAGCGCTTCCCAGTGCCGACTTCCTGGTGGGCTCTGCACGTGCTGTTTGCGAACACACCTGAGCTCATCCTTACTGTTGAGTAGAGATGGGCTTGGGCGTGTTCAAAATCCCACATGCCCGATCCCACCAGGAAGCCGACACTGCACAGCGCTAATTACATGCAGTGAGACATTTCCCGATCTGTGCAGCTGCGGACCGGGAAATGTCCCACTGCCTGTGATTAACGGTGTGCAGTGTCGGCTTCCTGGGGGGATCAAGCATGTGGGACTTCCAACACGCCCGAGCCCATCTCTACTGTTAAGCCTAGTACATACTAGTAGTTTTCTTTCGTTCAACCTAGCAGGGCTGAACAAAAAAAAAAAACTTACAGCTCAGGAGGGGCCGCTGTACTAACTGTCTGAAGTTAGTACAGCAATCTCCCCTGCTGTTCTATTATGTTCTGACACTCGTCCCCCTGCCAGGAACTCTCCGGTCAGCAGATCTTTTTCAGTCATGTTGCTTCGACAGAAGCCGGCTGAACGTCCGGAATCTGTCGGACCGAATGCAGTACACATGGGCCAAATATCAGCCAGTTTCTACTGAACTGGCCAATGCCACCCAACATTCGGCCCGTGTGTACTAGACTTTAGGAAATTTTCAACTCTCACGTCTAGATACATGATTATATGTAAAAGTAAATGGCAAAACGGGAAGAACAAAACAGAAATGTGCCAGAAGAGCACTTTGCAGTGGAATATTTGTGAATTAAAAGCACAGAGGTAAGTGTAGATGCATTAAAGTCACCTCAACTCAATTCACAGATCAGTCATTAGTGAAAATCTGTTCTTCATATAAATGTTCAATCTCTGTACTTTTCATAGGTTACAGCTATACACTTTAAGCATACAGAAAAATATATACCTTGCTTCCTGGTTTGGGACCCCTCTTCTTAGGAAAACGGAAAGGTTCGTTAAGGTTGGGTGGTTGCCCTGTCAACTGATGGGCGAGAACCTTTGGCACCTGCCCCTTCTTCCTTCCTGGCTTTCGACGTCTTCGACCAGGCACCCCTGAAACTAAGCTTCTGGGACCTCTCAAAATACCGGAGGCCAAACCCGCAGCTGGAGCCGGGCTTTTTGGAATAGCCACTAAGTAGAAGGAGAGACACAAAAATCCTTTGATATGCTTCTGGGTATAAAAAAAATATGAAGAAAGGTTGAATAAAAATGTATTAACAAGTAGACCCAGGAAGAGCAGAAAAAGAGAAGAAAATAATAATAATAATAAAAAAAAATGATTATAAGAAAGCAGATCTAAACAAGGAGTACTGAACACTGCAGAAATGTAAAATATACTGACACCACTTGGTTTGTGTTAGCACAAACAATAACCCAATAAAGTGGCACTCAAAGACGCTTGCTCTTATTTGGTAACTTGCATTGTAATGTCCTAGTCATGTATGTGGTTGATGCTGTCCTAGATATTTATACTGATATTTTATATATTATGGACATTTCTCACAATTAGCTCTAGGCATTTCATATTACAGAAAATGTCAATTTATAACATATATCTCCTTTTGTATAGCAAAGTTAGGCAGATGCTATGCTTTTTTATGCCCTCCCTGCGAGATTTACTGGGATCTTAAAGGGTCATCAGTAATCCTGATGGTTCAAATTTCCTTCTTCCTCTTTTCGGACACAGGATTCTGCTTACCTAAATACATCAAAGGCGGCATCTCCTGCATTTCTAAAGATGCTCATGTTCCCTAGGCTAGGTCAGCACTCTGCAGGGAAGAGAAATGAGCAAGTACATCCAAAGGGTGGCCGATGATTTCTTCTTTCATTTAACGCATAACAGCCTCTTTTAGGGCCAGATTTTACTAATGTTCCACCTTAGAGCTTGTTAACACAAGTGGGTTAATCTGCATTGATCAACATAGGCTCAACACAAGGGCACATAGAAAATAATCATGCTCTATGTGATCTGTTCACATCATACATGTGTATTGGTGTGCACTACATAAAAATGTAGCGCAACTGCATATTTACGCAGTGCAACAAATGCAATGTACTGCATTTTATTGTACTGCAGCGTGTCATGACATGCTGCAATGCATACACTCCAATAAAGTGGGGGTTTTTTTAACGCGTTTTTGTAATTTTTAAATAAAGTTTTAAAGAGTAAAGAGTGTGATGCATTGTAACAACGCACTGCACTACCCCTACAGAACACACACTACATTATATGAGCATACCATGTGTGGGCTGATATGAACGATTCTTTAGGCTACATGGATGTACGATTATATACAGCCAAAATAATATATAAAAAAAAAAAAAAATGTACGTCTCTTACTAAAAAAATTACTTTTCAAAACACGTCCCTTTTCGATTTACAGATTTTCAAAAAAATGGAGCAGGCTACAGACTCTAAATTATGGCCATCCCAGGCCTATGCCATGCTGTCACGAATCCAAATATGTGTAAATATGGCCTCAGAAATGTGTACTGTGCTATTATGTCCTATATCACTAAATAATAGCTTTCTAGCCTATAAGCTCCTCCAGTGCTCCTCTTGTACTATTGTTTTTTTAAATATATTCACATTCATTAAAAAAAAAAAAAAAAAAAACAAACTTTGTCTAGCAAAGTATTTATATACAACTATACATACACTAAAGCATATAATTATCAGCTAAGCCTGGCCACTTATCTACTCATTGAAGATTCCATACCTTTAGTTCCTGGAGGCTGCAAGTTGTCCCCAGTCAAGGAACACCATCCTACAGGAAAGATGTCCCGAGAGTCGTATCGACACCAGTAATCGAATGCTCCTCTCCAGCCATCGAAGGTCACAAGAATTTCGCTGCCCCTTACCTCCCCAATGGTAGCTGGGCAAATAAAATGTGGATTTTTCCTGTCCACTGCCTCCAGTTTCATCCCTACCTCAAAATGGTTCTGGGCTGGTGCAGGAGGCTCCTGTAAAACCAAACATTCAGATAAATGGTTTAAAACAAAAATTATCAAAGTTCCATTTCTCACCATGTAAATAGCAAGAAAAATGAATTGAAGGACAGAGAAAGTTTTAACTGCGGGCTAATTTGCCTTCTATGGGAGGATTGGATACTGACAAACTAAAAGAAAAGACTGTAGGACAACCCAGGATATACCCTCTCCTACTACCAGCATGTTTCAGTTTTGTAGCCAAACAGTACCAGGAGCATGAATATATACAAAGAAGGACAGAACCTGTGTCCCTCCATAGACTTCAAGAAAACGGTTTTATAGGGAGTACAAAAATAATATTTTGTTTTTCGCTCATTGAGGGACACAGGAAGTCCTAAACCTTCAGAAAATGCAGCAACCAATCGCTAATGGGACCAAAATAATAATTTGAACAGAAGACTACCTGCAGCTCAAAGAGCTACATAAAAGACAATATGTCCAAAGCTGTCATCAGAGGAGGTAGAAATGTCCACCTGGTAGAACTAATGGAAAGTGTGAACACAAGGAAACAGAGATCTGATGCTGAAAAGCCCAAGAGGCCCTTACTGCCTTAGTAAAGCGAGCCCTAAAGGGTTAATTCATATTTACAAAAAAGCTGGGGTGTCTGTAGTTAAAAACAAACTGCAGTTTTGACCAAAAATGAATAATACCTGTGCTATAGGTGTACCTCATTAAGCCTGACCGGAATACATCTAGGATGTTGCTAAGGACTGCTGGTAAGAGAAGCCTAGTGTTACTGCACACCTTCAACATCACAGGAGTGAGTTCTTTCTCTGATTCAAACCTCCTCACATGTCCTGGTCACGAAGGGGGTAAACCCTTCTGGAGATCAAGTGGTTAACAAAGAAGTCAGTCAGGCAACTTAACACTCAGAGGCTACATGTGGTCCTTTTGTGTGATCATTACTGGGCCTAAAAGAATCCTCTGGTAGTGGAAACACTGATTGTCAAGGTCTAATAGCAGTGATCTCTAATATCCTCATGTAACCTCCAGTTCCTCACTATTTTCTGGACCATTTCTCTAGTTTCCATCAATACTTGTCAGATGTTCACATTCACTGACCATCATTGCCTCTAGTATGTCCGTACTCCATAGTTGACTCTGTATAGCCTGGTGGAATGAACTGCTGCATCTAACCCTGGAGTTCCTGGGGGGTGGGCGGTGAGCGCAATGGATGCTGGATGTCCTTGTTGGTTGCCTGCACGGTACTGTCTCCATAGCAAAGAACTTCTGCCCCCTCTTGGCATTTCCCCTGGCCGGCAGTGACGAGTCCTGATGGCAGCTGTCATTTTCGGGTGCACTGGCCATGCTCTGTCCATCGATCCAACGTCCATTGGGCTTACCACCCTCCCCCAGGAGCTCCAGGGTTAGAGGGAGCCGTTCATTCAACCAGGTAAAGCAGAGTTAACTACAGAACCTGTGAGTCACAGTGCCTCACTGGCTCGCTATTATCTCCCTGCATGGGCTTGTGATTGATGTACCTAATGTCATCAGTCTGTTCAGTTTTCCAATAAATGATTGCGCTTTTATCTTCTACTCTGCCTCTACCTACTTACTAGAACAGCGCTCCCTCTGCTGAATTTTGTGTGACAGAAATAGCATGTAGATCTTTGCAGTGCGATTTGCACCAATTTTTTTGTATTGACGCAAATCACACTACAAAGTATTGGTACTCAGTATCGGCGAGTACTTGACCGAAAGCATCGATACTCGTACTCACTGATAAAAAAACGGTATCGGTGCAACCCTAGTCAAAGCTGTACAGCTTGTTTTTTTTTAGGACAGATGTCCCTTATCAAGGTGCTTCCTTGATGCTGTATGGTGGGACAGAGAGAGCAGAGTGTATGTGTGACACTCCATCCAGCAGAATGACATCAATGCTCTTTCCCATAGGGTAAAAGACAGAAGGAAATGAAGAAATATTGACGCACAGCAACCAACAAAAAATGAGGGAGTCCTACCTGAATAGCCTACTCATTATGTGAGATTTCAGAGAAAAGGCAAGCACAGAGGCAATACCAGCAGCTCTAGACCTGAAAATTGCTCCACAGCTAATTTAACCAAAACTTGTGCCGGAGGGTAATTTCCAATCACAACAAAACAGGATCTGGATGTGGTATGGTCCAAGAGCCGGGTTGAGGAGGAAGACTGTGAAAAATAGCTGCAAGTGGTGGGGAAACACCAGCAGCTGTGCAGAGAAGAATCCTGACCTAAGGAGCAAAAAGACTGCAAGGAACCAATAGAGCTGAAAAAAGTTGTCCATCTTCTTAGGACACTAGTAAAAAACAAAAACCATGCTGGTAGTTGGGGGGTTGGCCTACATTTTTTGTGTGCCAGTGTCCAATCCTCCTGTAAGACAGCAATATAACAAAGTTTAACATTTTCTTGTGTACCCCAATGGATTACAAAAATGCTTTAAGGTTAATTTCACACCAGATGCACTGGAATGTGTTGATCAACATATGTCAACAAAATGCATTACATACATTTTCAAGAGAGGTCAAATATTAAATGAATGACAAAAGCAGCAGTGAAAAAATATAGTTTCTCCATTTCTGTCATGTTGACTCCCCCAAAAAAGCCAGATCATTCTTATATCCAAAAGTAGCATAGAAATGGAGTAGTAGAACTTGTAGAAAAAGTCAACAACTGCATTTTATCTGTACCTTGTGAAATATTTTAGCAGGTGCCATTTCAGCCCCATTTAAAGTCTTCAGGAGGAACATTGGCCACGAGGAGGCATTAAGCCTAAAACCTTCAAAGGAAAAAAATAAGACCATGTCACAGATAACCTATGATATCACTTATTTTATTTGTTTATAAAACACCACATATTCCAGCACTTTAATGAGGACATTGAATACATTTTTAACTGTAGCTGCCTCAAACTGCACTTAGCCCTTAAAGAAAACTGAGTGGTGACAACAGACTGCGCATGCGTGGATAGGGAACAAAGCCTTATGCTCATTTGTGAGTTTCTGGGGCTATGCATCCAATGCTTAGTACATCCTATCATCTGCCAGAATGAGGAGGGGGTAATAGAATATGCAGCTTAAAATGTAACCACTCTTTTACAAAACAGAGCACTGTATATTCAATTGTACTGAATACTCAGTAATGAATAGGAATGTTTTTGGCAAAAGTCATTAAAGGTTAACTAACCCTTTAAAACTGAACTCCAAGTAGGTTTAGGCCTGGTTCACACTTGTGCGATATGAGAACCCTGCGAATCCAGTGCGGGATCCCGCATCGCACCTGAATCGCACAGTGGTTCACACTGAGACCTGCAAACCGCTGCGGGTGTCAATGTAAAGTTAACGACACCCCCAGATCGGTTTGCAAATCACAGTGTAAACTGTAAAATGGTGCAGGAATCGGATCGCATGGGTGTTAACACCCATGCGTTCCGATTCCAGTGTGGACTAAAAAAAGTGTCTTGCACCATTTTGGTGCGAATGCAATGTGATTTCAGCCATACAGTTTGTATGGCTGAAATCGCATCGCACAGACATCGCATGTGATGTGCACAGCAATGCGGTGTGAATCACATGCAATGTCTGGCATTGTACTAGTGTGAACCAGGGCTCAAAAACACAACTGAATCAAGTTATGTATTCATTACAAAAATAAATAAATGTTTTATTACATAAAACTAGCATAAATACTTGACTCTGACTTCATACCAGCCTCCTTCAATCCCCTGTACAGCAGCAATCACTGGGAGGAAGGGGACAGTAGGTCTCTTCTGCTTTGCATAATGCTATCAGTCTAACTCTGGAAATATGCTTACAGAAGGGGAGAGCACAGAGATGACCTGTGTTGCTGCTTTTTCATTATCCAAGCACAGATTTAAGCAGATTTTTGAGCAGTTTTATCGCCTCACTGCGGTGTAGTCTGCAGAGGGCCTTGCTTTTCAGTCCGGCATAGGTGGCGGGATAAAAACAGCATAGAATTGTAAATCCTATGGCAGGTAAAATTGTTCACATATATGTCTTTCCACTGTGTATTTAGCTGTGTTTGGCTTACAGTTTTTTTTTTTTTTTTTTTGCAGTGTTTACTGTAACCTTCGCTGTTCATCAGAGTAACACAAGTTACATTCTTGCTAGCTGTAGTATGAACAGATGTTTTTTTGTTTTATGAAAGTATAAAATACATACCTAACGGTGGCTGTAACATGCCCCCACTCTTTTCACAAGTGCCAATGGGCTGAATCTCTGATGAATCCACCAGTCTCCAGAAATCATTTTTGTTATCACTTCCATCAAGGCGCAGTCTCAGCCGAGCTCCCGTGAGGCCCACCACAGAGGCAATGCAAGTGGAGGTTGTGTTCCTAGGGTCCTGAGCCTCCAGCTTCATTCCAATCTTGTAATCATTGGAGGGCGGAGAACCAGACTGGTAAAAGGTGAGAAAAATATGTTTGGTCAATATAAGCCAACGCGTTAGTGGAACTTCAACCAAAAGGGGAAGTTCCACGCTTCCTCCTCCTCTCCTCTTCCATATTCTTATTGTATTTGGGGGGGGGGGGGGGCAGGTACCTAGTTTTTAAGCAATCCAAAGGAAATTTCTCCTCCCGCCTCCCTGCCCCCAAGCTTCTGGGACCCGTGACAGGTCCCAGAAGGCTGCGGGACCAGTCACATAGCACATCTCGCGGATGTGCAGTGGGCAGCCGGCTTTGAGGCCACAAGGAGTCACAGACAGCTGCCCACAGTTAAAATGCCGATGTCAGGGACTGAAGACCAGTGAAGGAAGCGGCTTGAGTGAGGACAACGATGAATCCTTGGGCAGGCAAGTGTCTATTTAATTTTTGTACATCTGACTGAAGCTCCAACCACTTGCCGCCTGCCCACAGTAGTTTTACTGTGAGCAGGTGGAAGCCACAGGCCAGGCGGACCTACCTGTACATCACCCGGCACATGCATATATGCTGCCGGGACCTCTATATCCACTGGTAACAGAAGATTGCAGCAGCCAGGTTATCATTCATAACAGCTGTGCTTAGTATTGTGATTCTGTGATTAGCCCACAACTATCACGATACCTGGGCCAATCACAGCACCCTGTACCATGTGATAGCTTTAGGTTAATCACAGCATCACAATAGAAATCACAGCTGTTATGAATGAAACCCATTCATGAAAGTTCAAAACAAAGTGTAAAAAAAAAAAAATCTCTGATCACCTCCCTAGACTAGTAGAGTGTATGGTGACACTGAGCTACTCTGATGACAGGATGTAAAGAAAATAAAAAAAGAGAAGGTTAAAAACATAATGTCACCAGTCAGTATCCCTGATGTCCGCCACACCAGTCATATGACGACGCTGTACTGCACTGGTTATAGTATGTAAAAAAAAAACATTTTATTGAGGCCCGATTCATACCTATGCATTTTTTTTGGTGCTTTTTGCAGAAACGCAGTACAGTCCTTTTAACATGGTTTCCTATGGGACACGTTCACATCTATGCTTTTTTTCAGCCGCTGATGGCAAGGGTCAGTGACTTTTTAACACGCAAAACTGGGCTTTTTGTGCTTTTTTGGTTCCATAGACTTCAATGGAGAAGCTGCAGAAAAGCATGTAGTGCGTTTTTACTGCAATTTGCGTTTTTATTATGCTTTTTGTGACCAATTTGATTAAAAAACGCAAATCGTGGCAAAATCCCAGTCAAAACGACAAAATCACGTCAAAAATGCACTACGCGCTTTTCTGCAGCTTCTCCGTTGAAGTCTATGGAACCAAAAAAAGCACCGCTTTGCATGTAAAAAAAGTCACTGACCCTATCTAAAAAAGCATAGATGTGAACGTGTCCCATAGGAAACCATGTTAAATGGAATGTAGTAAGTTTCTGCAAAGAGCATCAGATATTGCATTGGTGTGAACCAGGCCTTAAGTTCATTTTCAAAAAAACTGTGCCAAAAACTTCAAAAACCTTGCAATGCCTCTTACTAAATACCTCTGTTTGTCTACTTTCCAAAAAGGGGTCAGTTAGGGGGTATTTATACTGTTCTGGCATTTTAAGAAATGAGATAGGCCATCAGTGCATCAGAATTTATCAATTTTAAAATATATATACTAAAGTTTGTAGACGCTATATCTTTCACACAAACCAATATGCACTTATTGGGATTTTCTTTTACCAAAGACATGTAGCAGAATACATTTTGGCCTACATTTAAGAAGATCTCATTGGGTAGCTTTTATAACAGAAAGTAGAAAATAGAATTTTATGTTTTTTTACATTTTGGTATTTTTAGATTTACATAGCAAAAAATAAAAAAAACACAGTGGTTATCAAATACCATCAAAAGAAAGCTCTATTTGTGTGAAAATATTATATAAACTTAATTTGTGTACAGTGTTGCATGACAGAGCTATTGCCAGTTAAAGCAGCACAGTGCTAAATAGCAAATAATGTCCTGGTCACGAAGGGGGTAAAACCTTCTGGAGATCAAGTGGTTAACAAAGAAGCCAGTCAAGCAACTTAACACTCAGAGGCTACATGTGGTCCTTTTGTACTTGTGTTCATTACTGGGCCTAAGAGAATCCTCTGGTAGTGGAAACACTGATTGTCAAGGTCTAATAGCAGTGATCTCTAATATCCTCATGTAATCTCCAGTTCCTCACTATTTTCTGAAGCATTTCTCTAGTTTCTACCAATACTTGTCAGATGTTCACATTCACTGACCATCATTGCCTCTAGTATGTCCGCAGTCTCTGACAGTCCTTTCTAGCATTACAGCCGTGGCCAAAAGTTTTGAGAATGACACAAATATTAATATTCACAAAGTCTTCTTTTTCTTTTATTCTTTTTGCCAGATGTTACTATGGTATACTGAAGTAAAATTACAAGCATTTCATAAGTGTCAAATACTTTTTTTGACAATTACATGAAGTTTATGCAGAGTCAATATTTGCAGTGTTGACCGCAAACTGCATAAGCAATGCAATGTGGGGTTTTATTTGTTCACCCGCCTCTTGAGGATTGACTACAAGTTCTCAATGGGATTAAGGTCTGGGGAGTTTCCTGGCCATGGACCCAAAATTGCGATGTTTTGTTCCCCAAATCACATAGTTATCAGTTATGCCTTATGACAAGGTACTCCATCATGCTGGAAAAGGCATTGTGTCGTCAAACTGTTCTTGGATGGTTGGGAGAAGTTGCTTTCAGGTGATGTTTTTGTACCATTCTTTATTCATGGCTGTGTTCTTAGGCAAAATTGTGAGCGAGCTCACTCCCTTGGCTGAGAAGCAACCCCATACATGAACGGTCTCAGAATGCTTTACTGTTTGCATGACACAAGACTGATGGTAGCGCTCACCTTTTCTTCTCCGGCCAAGGTTTTTTCCGGATGCCCCAAACAAGCGGAAAGGGGATTCATCAGAGAAAATGACCTTACCCCAGTCCTCAGCAGTCCAATCCCTGTACCTTTTGCAGAATAGCAGTCTGTCCCTAATGATTTTCCTAGAGAGAAGTGGCTTCTTTGCTGCCCTTCTTGACACCAGGCCATCCTCCTAAAGTCTTCGCCTCGCTCACATCTGCATGCTGTTATTCCTGAGCAAGCTCTGCACTGATGGTGCCCCGATCCCGCAGCTGAATCAACTGTAGGAGACGGCCCTGGAGCTTGCTGGACTTTCCTTGGTGCCCTGAAGTCTTCTTTACAAATGCAGTGGAAATCTCTATGGGATTAAATTCATTTTCATGGCTAATGCCGCGTACACACGAGCGGACATTACGGCGGACTTTGCCCGGCGGACTGGATTTCGTCGGACAATTCGATGTGTGTGGGCTCCAGCGGACTTTGTTTTCTCAAAAGTTGGACGGACTTAGATTTGAAACTTGTTTAAAATTTATCCGTTGAAATCGAGTCCGGTCGAAAAGTCCGCCGTCTGTATGCTAGTTCGACGGACAAAAAGCCATGCTAGGGCAGCTATTGGCTACTGGCTATGAACTTCCTTGTTTTAGTCCGGTCGTACGTCATCACGTACGAATTCGACGGACTTTGGTGGATTGTGTGTAGGCAAGTCCGTTCATTCAGAAAGTCCGTCGGAAAGTACATCGAAAAGTCCGCCGGGCAAAGTCCGCCGTAATGTCCGCTCGTGTGTACGCGGCAAAAGAGGGGCTTTGCGTCATTCTCAAAACTTTTGGCCAAGGCTGTACTTATAGTGAACATTATGTGCAGCCGCACATATCAAGAGCCACAGTTTAGGTCCCCTATATAACTGACAGAGCTTAGTCTCTCACTAGCCTGTTAGGAAAATATCAAGACAGCCATTGCTGACTTTTCCTGAAAATGCTACTTGCCTGGCCATTATGCTAATCCAATGGCTCTGAGTCACTAATCTTGAGTAAGTATGCAGATTAAGAGGACTAGTTCTGGGAGTCTAAAAGATCTTTGAAACCAGTAATCTTGAAAGCCAGGAATGCCCCCCCCCATATTTCTATCACTGCAGATTACCTGTAAAACATGCATTGCTGGTAATAATTGAGCACATGAGTCATGACGCAGTGCTTTAATATACAGTATCTCACAAACGTGAGTACACACCTCACATTTTGTAAATATTTTATTATATCTTTTCATGTGACAACACTGAAGAAATTACACTTTGCTACAATGTAAAGTAGTGAGTGTACAGCTTGTAAATTTGCTGTCCCCTCAAAATAACTCAACACACAGCCATTAATGTCTAAACCGCTACAACAAAAGTGAGTACACCCCTAAGTGAAAATGTCCAAATTGGGCCCAATTATCCATTTTCCCTCCCTGATGTCATGTGCCTCATTAGTGTTACAAGGTCTCAGGTGTGAATGGGGAGCAGGTGTGTTAAATTTGGTGTTATCGCTCTCACTGTCTGATACTGGGCACTAGAAGTTCAACATGGCACCTCATGGCAAAGAACTCTCTGAGGATCTGAAAAAAAGAATTGTTGCTCTACGTAAAGATGGCCTAGGCTATAAGAAGATTGTCAAGACCCTGAAACTGAGCTGCAGCATGGTGGCTATGACCATACAGCGGTTTAACAGAACAGGTTCCACTCAGAACAGGCCTCGTCATGGTCGACCAAAGAAGTTGAGTGCACGTGCTCAGCGTCATATCCAGAGGTTGTCTTTGGGAAATAGACGTATGAGTGCTGCCAGCATTGCTGCAGAGGTTGAAGGGGTGGAGGGTCAGACTGTCAGTGTTCAGACCATACGCCACACACTGAATCAAATTGGTCTGCATGGCTATCATCCCAGAAGGAAGCCTCTTCTAAAGATGATGCACAAGAAAGCCCACAAAACAGTTTGCTGAAGACAAGCAGACTAAGGACATGGATTACTGGAACCATGTCCTGTGGTCAGATGAGACCAAGATTAACTTATTTGGTTCAGATGGTGTCAAGTGTGTGTGGCGGCAACCAGGTGAGGAGTACAAAGACAAGTGTGTCTTGCCTACAGTCAAGCATGGTGGTGGGAGTGTCATGGTCTGGGGCTTAATGAGTGCTGCCGACACTGGGGAGCTACAGTTCATTGAGAGAACCATGAATGCCAACATGTACTGTGACATACTGAAGCAGAGCATGATCCCCTCCCTTCGGAGACTGGGCCGCAGGGCAGTATTCCAACATGATAACGACCCCAAACACACCTCCAAGTTGACCACTGCCTTGCTAAAGAAGCTGAGGGTAAAGGTGGTGGGCTGGCCAAGAATGTCTCCAGACCTAAACCCTATTGAGGATCTGTAGGGCATCCTCAAATGGAAGGTGGAGGAGCGCAAGGTCTTTAATATCCACCAGCTCCGTGATGTCGTCATGGAGGAGTGGAAGAGGACTCCAGGGGTAACCTGTGAAGCTCTGGCGAACTCCATGCCCAAGAGGGTTAAGGCAGTGCTGGAAAATAATGGTGGCCACACAAAATATTGACACTTTGGGTCCAATTTGGACATTTTCTGTACTCACTTTTGTTGCCAGCGGTTTAGACATTAATGGCTGTGTGTTGAGTTATTTTGAGGGGGCAGCAAATTTACACTGTTATACAAGCTGTACACTCACTACTTTACATTGTAGCAAAGTGTCATTTCTTCAGTGTTGTCACATAAAAAGATAGAATAAAATAGTTACAAAAATGTGAGGGGTGTACTCAATTTTGTGAGATACTGTATGTTTGCACTGTACTTTAGCAGTAATGGCTTTTAAAATCACATTTTAGATCTGCTCTTTATTTTTTCTGAAATGAAAAACAATAGCTAAACATTTCAGATGAATGTGATGACATTTGATTTATATTTTGAATGTGAGGAATGCTGCTGGTAACTGGGTAGTTTAAAGTAAACTTCAGATCCCTTATTTTTTCATAATCTTAAAAAATCCATTTGCAGGGTATTTTTCTACCATGCCCCTAAAGCCTTCCAAGCAACTTCACTTTTCAAACATCTCACCTGTTTGAAGCAGTGTGTTGGGGCCGGCTGAGATCCCGTCTCCTTCAGGTATTTCTCCCAGCTGAAGTGCCCTAAAAAGAAACATTTTATAGTAAATGTTACAGTAATGCCATGGCAGAAGATCAAAGCACTTTATTCTCCTTACCTCTCCACTCAGAATAAGACATTTTCTTGTATACCAGTGCATTTCATGTGTACTTTACAAGCAGATCTAATCAGGCTAGGAAGTTATAGAATGTGCACATGGAGGCCTTTTCTGTGTCACTTATAATGTGAAGTGATCAGCAAAGGACCAGTAATACTTATACTGCTGCCCCATCATTGCGGGGTGTAAAGTGGGAAAATGCAGTGTGTTCTTTTCACTGACACTTCTGTGGTCTCCATAAAGCAAATAGTAAGGGGGACATGACACCTGTTCTTACGTAGAGGGCAGTGCAGGTGTACACGAGCCCTAAAAATAATATGTGGTAGATTGCTTTTCAGAGGGCTTTTGACAGGCAGCTGCGAGGCGATATGTCGCCTCCTCACAGACTGTTCTAAACCTGTAAAGTATGCACCACAACCATTGCACATTGCTGCAGGCAGATTTTGGCGCAGCCCTATTCACTTGAACGAATGTGACTGGGGTTTTTTTTTTTTTTTGACACAACCACCTCCAACCACTGTATTAGATTGGGGGGGGGGGGTGTCTTAAAACCATGGCTCAATGGCCTGTTTTCCTTGCTGCCCCCCCCAAACGCATATGTAAAGGAGGCCATACAGAGCTGCTGTTAATATACAGGTACTGCTATGCTATGTCTTTGACCTCTGTCTTTCCTATATATTTGTAAACATATGACAGAAAAGATGTGGCCCGATGACGATATAGAGATCTGCAAGTATCTTTATGCAACTATATCTTTTTCCCTGCAGGACCAACTTTTCCATTCTTCACACATACTGAAAGGCATATTGTGAGTTAAAAATCAAATAAAAACTCATAAAACTACACTATATTGCCAAAAGTATTGGGACGCCTGCCTTTACATGCACATGACCTTTAATGGCATCCCAGTCTTAGTCCGTAGGGTTCAATATTGAGTTGGCTCATCCTTTGCAGCTATAACAACTTCAACTCTTCTGGGAAGGTTGTCCACAAGGTTTAGGAGTGTGTCTATGAGAATGTTTGATCATTCTTCCAGAAGTGCATTTGTGAGGTCAGGCACTGATGTTGGATGAGAAGACCTGGCTCACAGTCTTCACTCTAATTCATCCTAAAAAGTGTTCTATCGGGTTTATGGTCCAAATCATTTGGTGGAAAGGGAATTATGGTGTGGAGTTTTTCAGGGGTTGGGCTCGGCCCCTTAGTTCCAGTGTAGGGAACTCTTAAGGTGACAGCATACCAAGACATTTTGGACAATTTCATGCTCCCAACTTTGTTATAACAGTTTGGGGATGGCCCCTTCCTGTTTCAATATGACTGCACACCAGTGCACAAACAAGGTCCATAGAGACATGGATGAGTGAGTTTAGGGTGGAGGAAAGTAACTGGTCTGCACAGAGTCCTGACCTCAACCCGATAGAACAACTTTGGGATTAATTAGAGCGGAGACTGCGAGCCAGGCCTTCTCATCCAACATCAGTGCCTGACCTCACAAACGAACTTCTGGAAGAATGGTCAAACATTCCCATAGACACACTCCGAAACCTTGTGGACAGCCTTCCCAGAAGATTTGAAGCTGTAAAAGCTGCAAAGGGTGGGCCAACTCAATATTGAACCCTATGGAATAAGACTGGGATGCCATTAAAGTTCATGTGAAGGCAGGCGTCCCAATACTTTTGACAACAAAGTGTATATAGAGAGACCTATAGAATAAAAAGATGGTAGGCAAAATTGTTTGGCCAGGTTCACATCTATCCGGGTCGGCTTTTGTCCATTTTTTTTTTTTCTATTGCATTGACATGCATTTTTAATAAACGTTTTGGATTTGGCCAACGAGGATTGAATTCTTACACCTTATTGTGGACAAATTATTAGATTGTAAACTCTTATGTGTAGTGCACTCCTAACCCTCTGGAAATGTATTATAACTGCATAGTCTCCCTTTATATTGTAAAGCACTGCACAGACTGTTGGTATTATATAAATCCTGTACGATAATAATGAGTAAAAACACACTATGCATTACCATAAATGTCTATGGCCCTCACAATGCATGAAAATGCACAGGAAACTGACAGGCCACTTTTTTGAAAAGGCGGGGCAAAAATGTGAACAGCTTTATTGGGTAACATCTTCCTATGACACAATCCTTGGTCTTGCACACTGACGTGGACCGCAAAACACTGAGGTGTGAACAGGACCTTTGAGGTACACAGTAGCTGTGCAAATTTTCATGAAATCAACATTTTCATTCAAAATACCCTACAAAGAATTTTACTGAACACAAACACAATATCATCAACAAATTTTCTTTTAAAAAAAGATTGTGTCGTATTGATACATTATATATCAAGTCCCAAAAACGTACTGACACATTAAACAAACAAGTTACAGGTTAGTCAATTTGGAGTTAACCATATTTGATGGCCTTAAACCAGGGGTCTCAAACTGGCGGCCCTCCAGTTGTTGCAATGCCCATGAGGCATTGCAAGGCTGACAGTTACAAGCATGACTCCCACAGGCAGAAGCATGAAGGGCCTTGTAGTTTCGCAACAGCTGGAGGGCCGTTAGTTTAGGACCCCTGCTTTAAATGTATTCCTCTACTTTTCGCATAAGTGGGATACCAAATATGTGTACGTAAGTGCATGCATGTGCGGGGGGGTATGTGCAGGGGGGATTTCAGATTCAAACAAAGCAGGGGAGAGGAGAAAACATCATCCATGTTTGAGGCCTAAAATACCCTACTAGTCTGTAGTCCTAGTAGACATACTACTGTTAACAAACAACCACAAGTAAAAAAAAAATCTACTATTAATGGACTACTATGGTGTACTTTCAAAACCTTTGAAATAACCAAGTGACATACCAAAAATTGCTAAAACAATAAAAATAAAAAGAAAGTTAAGAAACATTTGCATTTGTTATCTATTGGTGTTTTAATGCCATTATCTAGGGATGTACAGTTTATTTCCTTTTTCTACCTATCTAGGCATGTTCACATCCATTCAGTGAGGATTTTGTATTGTATTTTGTAATGTGTATTTAATATAATTAGGTATGCTTTATATTACATTATTCTTCTCACTCTTGGGTCCAGTCTTGTTTTACATTTTGAAGATTTTAGTCTGTGGTATACAGTCATTTAGGGAGCATTTTGTAGAATTTTATGGATAGGGGGGAGGAGACGGGGGGGGGGTTGCTTTAAATAGGAACTTGGTACACCTATATAGTTTTTATACCGTATTGTGAAATAAATGCACAGTGAGGGTGCATGGCTATTGTCTGGCGTGTTTCATTTTTTTACCTTATTTTGGTATATTACCTAAAGTGGTTGTAAACACTTACATATACCCAGTGAAGTGACTGGCCTCAGGTGATCCACAGAGATGAAACGAATCCTCCTACATAAGTTGTGCCTGTTTATTTGTAGTCTTCTCTTCTCTACATCCGTTCAAAGATCAGAATTTATAAGTAGAAATAATGGGGAGGAGAGCTGAAGTTACACACTGCAGAGATAAGTGAGGAGAGCTCTGAGAGCTGATTGGAGGGAAGGGACACACCCCTCCCCTTCGCACAGCACACAGGAACAGAGCTGAGGCTGTCAATCTGCTGAAGGTCCCTCCGGTCACCTTTTTTCTCTTGGTGGCAGAAAAATTTGTCAGAAGTGACTCATGCTGATAGCAGAAGAATGAAGAAGCAAACAGATATGACAGTGCTCTTAACCAAAACAAGTACACACTATAGAAGGATATGTTTTATTTATATGTAATGTCTGAGGTTTACAATCACTTTACCAGCCATTTAAAATATTTTGAATGTTGCTCATTGTAGTCCATTATTAGTAGTTTTTTGCTTATGGTTGTGAGATTAGAGAATAGAAGTTGACTGATCTACTCAAGCTCTCCATCCAAAGTGCCCCTCCAGAGGTCCCATGCTCACAGAGAAGAAATGGAAGTAGGGAGGGGGGAGTGTCCTAGAGCAGTAGTCGCAAACCTTTCAGGCCTCACTGACCACTAAGCCCACAATTTTGAATCCCGCAGACCACTAACATGAATTTTACATGCCTTTACATGCAATTCCCTGGCCCTCTGCCCACCCTCCACCTGGATCACACTGCTGCCTTATACACAGACTGCTCCAGCTCTCTGCAACCCTCTGCCACCCCCTCCCCGCCTGCACTCTGCATTACACTGCTGCCTCACAGACTCATTATTGGATCTCACCTCCTTATCCAGCCATGTGCTTGAGCTCTGTGCTCCCTCCCACAGTCTGATCAGCGCTACCACTAGAAGTTCCCTCTTTTTACACCTCCCGCTCTCTGCACTACTCCCGGCGCCTCCCTTTGAGTTCACAGAAGCCGGAACTGGAGGAGGCATTGGGTATCAATGCGCGCTGACAGTATTGCCTGTTAGCACGCATTGAGAACAACACTGGAAACAACATTGAGCTGTATACATCTGTCACAATGTTGATTTGCGACAGAGCCCCTGGGGACCACCAAAGGTCCAGGGACCACTGGTTGGTAACTGCTGTCCTAGAGGATGGGGCCACTACTTTCTAGCACAGGATTTCACAACCAGGGTTCCTCTAAAGCAGTGGTTCTCAGATTTTAAGTATTACCTTGGGGTGATGCAGACTAGAATAATGCAATCACTGAGCAGAAAATTATATCACTTGTGATGTATTTCAGTTATCTTGCAAACCTGGCCTGTTAGTTGGTCCTGAGGACAGGAGTTGAGAACCACCGCTCTAAAGATTGCTAGGGATTCCTTTTGTCTCTCAGGTAAGTTTCCACTGACGTCATTGATCTTTTTGGCTATCTGAAAGAGGGGAATTCTTCCCAATGACCACAAGTGTAAGGAGCATTCTTCACAGTGACCATCTCACTAATGTATAATTAGTTGTAGATATAGTCATTTTAGCAGGGGTCCCTTAAGACCGGAAAGCTATTTTAAGGGTTCCTCTGTGTTAAAAAGGTTGAGAAAGGTTGTTTTAGCATGTGGAAGTGACAGGGTGGATTTACAGTCACCTAAATCCCTTCTACGATAAAGAAAAAAGCTAAAGTGTTCACATACATTTTTGTGGTTTATGGTCCGTCAGAATTTTGACCCTTGCCAAGGGCCGAAAAATTGAACGCCCTAAAGGTGTCTACGGAGCTAAATGCAACAATTTCAAAAATCACAGTAGGTTTAGTTCACAAATAAAAACAACAGGATAACCTTCTTATTTAAACATTATTTTTAGCCAAGTCAAATGAGGATTGAAAACTACATTCACATGGCTGAATCGAAAGATTCTTATGCTTTGCAAATTGAGCCGATTGTGTCAACATGACAAAAACACTGTGGCAAATAGAATCCAATTTATTAGCAGTAAATCATAATCACAGTAATTGAAGAATGAGGCAATGTATATTCCAACAGGACTACATTACAAACTGTAGAGGTCATATCCTTGAGTCACTACTCAGTGAGTCATAGATCCAGAAATAATATGCATCAGTGTACTGTTGAGACAGCTTACCTGCATACCTATTCCAGGTCACTACATAGTATAGCAAGGATAAGGATGCTACTCCCCAAGCTTACTATTTAAAAACACATGAGCAATACTAGCACCATTGTTTTATCCTGACATGCTTCTTTTTGGGAAATCACTAGAAATCTAGAATCTGTTTGGTTCTCTCTGGATCCAGTTCATTCCCTCCTGGGGTTGCCCATGCCGAATACAGCCAAACTAGCCACCAAATTAATAAACCATATCCTGACTGCAGCTAGATGCTTGATAGCCCTAAAGTGGAAACAGCAGCTACCACCTTCCCATACAGATCTCAATAAACGTATTCACAATATGGAGTATCTGACAGGTCCACTTAATAATATCCCCAAATTCAACAAAACTTGGTTTCCATGGTGGCTTTTGGACATGACCTCATCCTGTATAGCTGCACTGTGAATATCTAATTGAACTACTTGGAGGTGTTGGGAATTGTCTGACGGGTTGAACTATCTTCTACTTTTTCTTTACTTTTCATTTTTTCCTCAGTTATTCTTCTCTTTGTCCTTGATATAGTTGTATAACTTTTGTTACAGAAGTCATTTATAAAACAGACTTTATGGATGTTCTAGCACTGGATGTTCTGTTTTTGATGACCCTTTACAACTGCCTTCAGGGGATATCATTGTTAACCCTATAGGATTTACGTATTTGTGTTATTCTGCAGCTAACTCTGATTGTATTATCTCCAATATACTGACCTCTAGACCTATACTATATGAGTCTTATTGTTGATATACCTGTGATATCCTAATCCATTGCTGGGATACTCTCTTGTCTAGTATCAATATCTGTGGAACCCTATTTACATAGTCTTTTTTTTTCCTTGACAATCTACAATAAACATAAAATGAAAAAAAAAAGAAGTGCTGTTTTCCTTTAAAATTGCACCTGTCAAGGGACTCATGTAGGCCACCATTGCTGACCCAGAACAACTATAGAGATCAGGAGATATACCACTTGTTATTGCCAGTTGGGCTACTGGTATATACCCTGCCTTTTTCACAGTGGCCTTCTTCTTACCACCATAAGGTTCTTGTTGACATCCACTCTGTCAGTATACCATCAGGTAGACTTAAAGGGTAAGTTCACCTTTACAGAAAAATCTGTAAGCTGAACTTACACTGGACCCCCTCCTCATTCCCCCGGTTCCGCTGACCTGGTGTCCGGCGATCACCCATACTGACACACTGGACAGCCGCTTTACCGGTCCGAGAGTTAGAGATCCCCTCGGCTTAATCTCCTAAACGTATCTTGTAAAGGTACGTATAGGAGGCATTCTAATTGGTCGGTTTTGACCAATCAGAACCCCTGTAGCCTGTCCCGTCAGCGGGCAAGAAGAGGAGAGAAAGCTGCTGGGATTTTAAATCCCTGGACCGGTAAAGCAGCTATATGATGTCTACTAGCGGGTAATTGCTGGACTCTAGGTCAGCGGGACCGGGTGCCATGGGGAGGGGGTGCAGTGTAAGTTAACCTTACAGATTTTCTGTAAAGGTGAACTTACACTTTAAACTGGGTACACACAGATAAAAAATTCAGCCGGTTCAGCAGAGACCAACCGAATTGCGATCGGTGTTTAGCCCTTCCAGTTCGACAGAAGGCAATCACTGGATCGATTTCTGTTTAATGGGACTGCTGGCAAACCTTGTTCAGTCAGCCAATCACCCAACCAATGTTAAGATAGTCCCTTCTTCTAACTGCATATCTATTCGCCTTCTTTGTGAATGTAATTTACCTATTGTATCGGGAATAATTCTGGATTTACACTGACTGTACACTTTAACTGTCTGTTCTTAAACTTGGAAAAGAATAAAACATTTTTAAAAAAAAAATGATTACAAGGAGGGTGTAATTAGCAACTTTGCCCTTTAAAACTATAGAAAGTGTGGTGCCCAGATTTGGGCTTTAAATAAATACAGTATATTTTTAGTCATCGCATAGGATAGATTTATACAGGGATAACAACTAAGGATGAGCTCCGGCATGTTCGCACACTCCACGTGCCGAGCCCGCCAAGAAGTCGGCATGGCGCTGCGCTAATCACAGGCAGTGAGACATTCCTGATCTCTGCAGCCGCACATTGGGAAAATGTCTCACTGCCTGTGATTAGCGCAGCGCCGTGCTGACTTCCTGGTGGGCTTGGCACGTGGAGTGTGCAAACAAGCCGGAGCTCATCCTTAATAACAACTAAGGCTTAATGTACACGGGACGTTTTTACAACCTCTCCTGAACGATTTAACTTGACAGATAGTAACCCCCATTTAAAACGTCCGTTTTGCCGCATTTGCGTTTAGAAGCGTTTGAAAAAAAAGAAAAAAAAAAACGTTTTTTTCTTTTCAAAATAGACAAAAATGAAAAAATTCTGTAAACAAAACGTGGCTAAAACGCGAGTTACCAAAATGCCTCTAAACTCAGTGTCTGAACTCATTATTTTGCTTTCCAAAAAAGGCCTCTAAACTCAACTACCTAAAAGCTACATTAAAGGAACCTGTGTACATGTGCACATAAGATAACATTGGATGAGTTCAGGGGCAGCCGAAAAAAGCAGCCAACTGCCTCTGAACGTCTGTTTACCAGCAGAAGTGTACATGAGGCTTTATGTGTCTTTTATATTGTTACAAGTTTTTTTTTTTTGCCATTTTCCCAAATTTAGAGATTTGTAGACTAGCCATTAATTGAGGGCAGACTAGCTACTATAATTATGTCAAAACACTAGGAGCACTGGGCTATTCCCTTACAGCATTCATTGCTACTATAATTATTGTGCCCAACTGTTAAAAGTGTCACTAAACCCAAAATATTACAAAAACTATAAGTGCTGTTTTACATGCTGTTCATACTTACCCACTATGGCATTCCTTTTCTGTATTCTTCAAAAAAACAGATCGATCTTGCTGTTCTCCACCTTCTGTTCATGTCCTCAATTCAGCTAAGGATTTTGCAGAGCAGTGTGGACAGCTCTGCACATGCTCAGTTTTCAGTGAGCTTCTATGCTGAGTATTTCTTTCCTATCAAATCTGAGCAGCCCATGTGACTATAGAATCACACATGTAGGAGTATACACAGTGGTAAATGACAACCCACTTCCTCCCTCCTCCTCCATGCCCACTAACCAGCTAAACACAATGGGGGGCGGAATATTACATGTAGACTGATGGAGGCTTCACCTCCCTCTTATTCTAAGACATAGGTTGGAGGGGCGTGACACAACCCACGGCTGGCGGAAATTCACCCACACCATGTTATTTCCACAAAACAAAGATTTGATTTCAAATATATACATGTATGACAATTTAAAACAGTTTATTGATATTCTTTATTTTTACTCTATAGTCCAAAAACTGTTTGTTTTTTTAACTTGTGACCAGCAGCAGATGACTAGAAGCTCTTCCTGCTTATATTTAGATTTCTTTTTTTATTAAAATAATTACAGTGCCATCATCCACATACAGAAATAGAGGGGAGAATGTAAACTAAAACAGTGTGTGTTCAGTATCACTTTAGGTCAACATATCAGCTACACTGGGAGTGCACTGCTTTCCATGATTCAACAGACTCTGTGCATGGTTAGAAGAAGCGGTAAAGCTCAACCATTGTGTAGCACTGCAAAGGAGGAAGCAGAACCTATGTACATAATTAACTTACCTGCACCACATACATATAGAAATAAAAAACTTACACAGAAACAATGTTTTGTAAAAACAAAAACACCCTGATTACTTGTATCAAGCTCTTTTACATGTGTATCTTAAAAAAAAAAAAAAAGACTATACGTTGCACTTAAAATATATTAATTTCTTTCCACTATTTATCTAGGAACTGAGAGATTTCTGCTGAGAACGATGAGTTTGTACCAAGAAAGAATGCTAGAACCATATGATGACCTAGCAGGAATTTTAAGCTAGAGGTTTTGGCTATACAGGGGTTTTAAAAGCTGGGGGGTTTGGCTGTTTTGGATATGGATATATTTTAATGTATGCCAATATGAATACAGACAGGATTAGCTATACCTTGATGAGTATGCGTATCAGCAGGTCTGACATGTCTCCTCCCATCTTTCCAGTCTGCTGCTAAAAAATGATATACACTGATGAGATACATACACAGTATGTTATTTGTAGTTTTATATATGTGAGCAGTTTGAATGTTGTCTAAAGCTGACATTCAGAGATATAACTTTTACATGACTGAGATAAAATAAAGGTCTGTTAATACTACTCACATGCACAGTTCAAGCCAAACTTTATGAAAAAAACTGTGAATCCTTGAAAAATAAACAATGAATAACCTGCAGGGCCATGCTACCTATAACAGGGAATGTACTGGCTAGAGCAATGGGCAATGTAATTGTGTAAGCACAAACTGGCTTGTCACTGGAGGCCCTTAAAATCATGCAATGAAGAGTGTATATGCATGTCAGCCATTAGTCTGTATGAGTGCAGTTGGAGTGACTGGCTCAGTATCACGGAATTAGAAATAGTGGGGAAATGGCAATGGATTGATTAGTGATACACACAATAAACACCAAAGCATAGCTATTATTCACTTAAAGGTACCAGATAAGCAGCACAGTGAAATAATCTACCTACTATCCTACCCAGGTGAAGCAGTATCTCTCATAATGTAATATTTTACAATTTAAAGCTGAACTGCAGACAGATACAAACATAGGCAGGTCATTGCAGCTCCTTATTCATTAACTCATTTGTAATAATATTTCTAAATGCAATCGGTGCAAATAGATTAATGTGACTTGTCATCTGCCTCTTGTAACACTCTATACAACAGAGTTCAGAGAGGGGGAGAGAGAAGCAGCACAAGGAGCCAATCAGCTGTGCTGCAGTGTAAGTAATATGCTGATAAAAGGAGAGCTCAGAGTGCCAGAGAGATCAGCTCATCAGCTTGCTGCCTTTCCTTTCACTTTCCAGTCAGTGGGTGGGGGTGGAGATGAGACATATACACCTATCAGCCATAGCATTATGTCAACCCACCTAATATTGAGTAGGTCCCTCTTTTTTAATCAAAACAGCCCTGACCTGCTGAGGCATTGACTTCACTTGACCTCTGAAGGTATGTTGTGGTATCTGGCACCAAGCCATCAGTAGCTGATCCTGTAAGTTGCAAGGTGGGGCCTCCATGGATCAGACTTCTCATAGTGCATCCTGGTGACACCTCTTTCCCAGGTAAGCAATGCATACACACCCGGTCATCCACATGATGTAAAGGAAAGCACGATTCATCAGACCAGGCCACCTTCTTCCATTGCTCTGTGGTCCAATTTTGATGCTCATGTGCCCTTGTAGGTACTTTTGACTGTGGACATGGATAAACATGGGTACCCTGACTGGTCTATGGCTACAAAGCCCCATACACAACAAACGGCGATGCACTGTGTGCTCTAACACCTTTCTATCAGAACCAGCATTAACTTTTACAGAAATTGCCTTCGTTCCACACGGGCATCAGTGAGTCCTGGCTGCCCATGACCGTGTCTCTGGTTCATCAGTTTTCCTTCCTTGGACCACTTTTGGTAGGTCTTCACGAATACAAGCCAGAAACAGTCCACAAAGGTTACAGTTTTGGAGCTGCTCTGACACAGTCATCTAGCCATTACAATTTAGCCCTTGTCGTAGTCACTCAAAACCTTATGCTTGTCCTTTTTTTCTGTTTTCAACACATGAACTTCAGGGATAACATGTTAACTTGCTGCCTAATATATCCCACATACTTTCTAATGTCTTTGTAATGAGATCATCAATGTTATACGCTGTACCTCTCAGCGGTCATAATGTTATGGCTGATCGGTATAAATGTTAATAAACTGCAGCAGAGAAAAAGAAAAGTGTTCTTGCCCTTCTAGACCGGTCTGTGTGGTACAGCTGAGATCAGAAGTACAAATCCTTTGGCCGGTATAACAGCTCCTTTATGTGCATTTCATGTAGCTGTTTGCCTGGAGTTCAGCTTTAAACAATGACGCAAATAAAATATTCCAATGCTGAACATCAAGCCCTGTTACCCTGAGGAGGGGCATAGATGGGCCAAGAGCAACAACTATCTAAAATGATATTGTTTTTAACATGCAAAAAAGAAACCTCTTTTCAAAAGGCAACATACCCATGTAAAAATTAATCTCAGTAAAATAATTACCCCTTAAGTGACCAGGTTTTCTCATGATTCCAGGAGCCAAGCAATGATGCGCAGGTTCCTAAGGTGACAGATCACACAATGGCGAAGGGGGAACTCTAGGGACTGACTCCAACACACAGCCTTGGGAGAGTAGGACAGTGGAACGCGGACAGCTGAGCAGTTGGTTCCCGTTACACTTTCAAATGATCCATTTGTATATACAATTCTTGAGTCTGGCACGCTCTGTTTCTCAAGCTGGCCATTGGAGTGTATCTGCTGGAAAAACACAAGTTACAAACATGTATACAGAATTAGTATCAGGAGAAAGCCGTTTTTCACAGTGATGGTGTCAGTTATCGATACATTCACATAAAAGGAAAGTGTGGCTCTTCTGTACATATTTTCTTATTATAAATTAGAGCTAAAAAGTAGAAATGTTAAAGTGGTTGTAAACCTCAGACATGAAATATGAACAAAGCATATCCCTCTATAATGTGTACTTGTCTCAATAAAGCGACGCAGTGCCATTTCGCAAAAAATGCTATAGTCAGGAAGGGGGTAAATCCTTCTGAGGCTGAATTGGTTAAAGTGATTGTAAAACAACCCATTCAGTTTGAAATAGAAATGAAAGGCAAAACATGTGTGTTTAGATAGAAAAAAAAAAACTACATTATAAGTACCTTTTTTTCCCTTTTTTTATAAGTGATTACATACCCTCTGTTCTAGCTGCATAAGAGCTGGGGGAGGAGAAGTAGCAGCACACTAGGTTTGCCAGTGAGTGGCTATGCAGGGGGGAGTCAGGACAAGTCTAATTATTGAAGGAGAGCAGGCTGAGTTCCCGGCAATGCTAGAGAACTGACCACGGTGTGTTCTCCTGCTTAGTGTGGTCAGTTTTTAATAGGAAGGCAGAGGGACTGGCAGTAACACCAGGGATTTCACATAAAGGAAGCAATACAAAGAGAACAGGATACTTTCTCATAGAAGTACATGGTACAGCAGGCACATATCAGGAATATGAAACATTGGGGTAACAAACGCTTTTGGCCTCATGCACACTGGATGTTATTACAGCTGCTGTTTTTGGCTTCAGGTGTTTTTTTCTGCAGCCAATAAACTTCCCAGCATGTTATCCTATGTGTCCATGCACACAATGGCTGTTATCAGCAGTTTTTGGCAGGGGCGTTTTCTGGCTGGAAAAAAAAAATCCAGAACTAGTGGATTTTAAGGGCTCATTTACACTTGCTTCGGCTTCAACAAGGCTTCGGACAGGCTTTGTTAAAAAAAAAAAAATATATATATATATACCCCATGTAGCTTCAGTGGTGCTTCAAAGCGTCTTCAAAGCCTCCATTGAAGTCAATGGCAAAGCTCGCTTGAAGCCCCACCAAAGCCTCATCGAACCCCCACCAAAGCCTCATCTAGCACCAAGCAAAAGCAAGGTGTAAACAGAACTGTAAGCTAACCATTTTATATAGTGACAGGAGCTTTGACTAGCACTCAGAAAGCTTTAACAAAAGCATGTCCAAAGCCTTGTTTTGAAGCAAGTGTAAACTAGCCGTTAATGTGTGTTGAAGCTGAAGCAAAAGTAAATGAGCTCTAACTCTGATAAAAACTGCTAGAAGCTGAAAAACACAGCTATTCTGAGTTTATCAGCATTTTTGAGCCATAAGCTTTTGTGGGAGAATAGTTTTGCAAAAAAAAAAAAATCTAAAAAAACGCTACTGCAAAAATGTTGCAAAACTCATTCTACAGCTACAGCTTTCTACAGCTACAGCTTTCTACAGCTACAGCTTTCTACAGCTAACGCTACTGGCATTTTTATAACGTCCAGTGTGCATGAGGCCTTAAAGTATAACTATAGACAAAAACGTTTTATTTCATTTTGCATAGAGTAAGGGAGGGCAATAACCCCTGTAAGGTTTATTTTTTTCCACCTGCACCCCACTGTAGAGATTTCCCTTCACTTCCTGTCCCATAGTCAAAACAGGAAGCTTGAGGAAATCCCTGCAAATTAAGGGAATCTCTAGAGGACCCCCAGGTCACCAAAACAAGTGTTCACATTGGGAGATTTTCCCCCTATTATTGTTTTGGGTACAGCCCAAAATGTGGGATTTTCTTTTAGTTTTATCAATAATGGTAAACAGAACAAATAGAGAGGGAGAATCCCCCTAGCTGGGACACAAACAGCAATAAAAACGGACAGATGCTCTAATCCCCCTTCACTCCATCCAAAACTAAAAGAAAAGTTTTGCCTTTAGTTACACTTGAACTATTGAGACCTGCTGTTGAAAAAGAGCATATATCAAGGACGTTCATTATTTGAAGAATGCTTTATCATTGAAAAGCAAAATGTTTATATAGAACATTTAAGATCTTATAATTAGACATTATAGTCTTAAAGCTGAACTCAAGGTATGGTCTCTATTGCATAGTTACATTGGTCCAGGCTGGACCAATGTAAGGCAGCATCCTTTATGCAAAGTGAACACAGGGGGTCGCTTCCACAGCAAGGCAGTAAGGGTGCATTACCAGCTTTTGTATTATTGTGTTTGTGTGCCAAAACAAATGGCAAAGTTGTGCATGGGACTGTAGGGATTTTCTACTTAATTACTAAAATATAACATGATTTTCGTCTCGGTCCTAATAACAGTGTCTTATTTAACAATCAAGACAATTGTTTTGCCTTGCCTTATCTTTAATAAAGAGTATTACACTACTAAACTGTGAACTGCTAACTTTTTCATTGCAGAGGCTAGAAATGAGTAATATTTATTTATGACCTTAATCCTATGACTGATCACTGAATGAACATTTTGTCCTTACGGTTAAGCTATGTTCACACTGATCCAACACGAAAGTGGTACGACTTCTGATCTGACTTTGCCCTAAGACTTCATCGCTGACTTCCATGCAACTTCAATGAATGGGATCAGACTTTCGTTCGACCATACCAGGCCCTTTGAGTTTGAATAAAAAAAAAAAAAAAAACAGCATGGGGTCCTCCCACCGAGACCATACCAGAGGGTCTGGTATGGATTTTGAGAGGGAAACCACACACCAAAGAAAAAAAAAAAAAACAGTGTGGGGTCCCCCCTAAAATCCATACCAGACCCTTATTTTAGCATGCAGCCTGGCAGGTCAGGAAAGAGGGAAGGACGAGCGAGCGCCGCCCCCCCCCTCCCGGACCATACTAGGCCATATGCCCTCAACATGGGGGGGCGTGCTTTGGGACAAGGGCCTCTTCCCGACAACCCTGGGTAGTGGTTGTTGGAGTTATGCGGGCAGGGGGCTTTTTTGGAATCTGGAAGCCACCTTTAACAAGGGTGCCCCCAGATCCAGCCCCCCCCCCCCCATGTGAATGCGTATGGGCTACCCATTTACCCAAAAAAAAAAAAAAAGTGTAGTGTTACAAAATACAAGAGACGGTTTTTGAAAAGTCCTTTATTAAAAATGAAGAATGTCATAGCTTTGTGTCTTCTTCCTTCAGTTCTTTTTATATCCAGGCTTTTCCCTCCGCCAATGACTTCTTCCTCCTCCGATGCTGCCTCCTGCTGTTGTATCAGGTCCGGTGTCTACCAGTTCTTACATATCCATGGGGCGTGGCCATCCGGGGATTTCACCTGAAGACCCGTCCCTCGCGACGTCCCCAGATAGCCACGCCCTATGGCTATATAAGAGCTGGCAGATGCTGGACCTGACACAACAGCGAGAGGCAGCATCAAGGGAGGACTGGGTCAAGGGAGGAAGAAGAACCCGGAGGAAGAAGACACGAAGCTACGACGGGGGACATTCTTCATTTTTAATAAAGGACTTTTTCGAAAACCGTCTCTTGTTTTCTTTAACAATACACTTATTTCTTTTTGGTGAATGGGTAGCCCATACCTATTCACATGGGGGGGCGGGATCTGGGGCAGGAAGAAAACTTTACTGACTGGACCTCCTTCAATATTACATTTTATAGCCCTACTCTAGCATTCTAGAATGTGGGAGAACTGTGTAAGGTGTGACCAAGCTATGAGCCCAGTGGCCTCCACTAAAGAAACCTACACATGGTAACCATCAATACTACAGAATGTGTCACCAAGAGCCCATTCACACAGGGGCAACACGACTTCCAGCACAACTTTGGGAGGCAACTTGGACACGACTTGAGTATGAATCACAGCACGACTTGGGGCAACTTACAACACAACTTGAAGTCGCCTCCAGGACAGGGAACTTTACAAGTGGCCACTCAGAGCTTATCAGCTGTGTGTGAGAAGGAGGGGGCTGGCTGTTTAGTGGAGGAAATTACTTTCTGTTTCTTTTCTGCTTCCTGTAAAGTTGCCTCAGTATGAACAGCGATCAGACTTGGAGGCAACTTCCATTGAAATCAATGGGTACAAGTTGCCTTCAAGTCGGATTGAAGTAGTACAGGAACCTTTTCTGAAGTCGGAGCGACTGCAGTAGTGTGCATTAAGACAGATCCATTCACTTACATTGATTTTTTCGTGTAGCGCGACTTGAGGCGACTAGGGGCGACTTGGGGCGACTTGAAGTCGGATCCAAAGTTGCCCCTGTGTGAATGGGCTCTAAATGTCTCAACAGGAGTAAGATAATGTGCCTATAACTGGGCAGCACAGTGGCTTAGTGGTTAGCATATCTGCCATGCAACCCTGGGTTCCTCAGTTGGAATCCCACTCTGGCCACTATATTCATGGAGTTTGCATGTTCTCCCTGTACTTGTGTAGATTACCTCCCGCACTTCAAGGACATGCTGGTAGATTTACTGGCTCTATCTATATTGGTCCTAGTATGTGTATAAGTGCATCCAACACCTTCACTGAAGCCCAAGCTGGCTTTCATCTTTAGGCCTTGTACAAATCTGCTGGACAGCGGCATCGAGTGCAGAGAAGCACTGCTCACAATTTAGCAGGTTCCGGTCATAACAAAACCCATGCTTCTCTTTTCCCCATTGAATGCTAGGAAGTGCTTGGCAAATGATCCAAATCTATAACAAGAAACACCTCAACATGTAAATACATGACCATTTAATTCTCTAAAGCTGCTGTCATGCATGTACACCGATCAGGAATAACATTGTGACCAAAGATTAAAAGAATACAGTGCCTAGAAAATGTATATCCCTTGAAATGTTCCACATTTTGTCATGTTACACCAAAAAACATAAATGTATTTTATTGGGATTTTATGTGATAGACCAGGGTTTTCCAAACTATGGCCCTCCAGTTGTTCAAGAACTACAATTCCAATAATGCCTAGTCATGTCTGTGAATGTCAGAGTTTTACAATGCCTCATGGGACCTGTAGTTCTGCAACAGCTGTAGGGCCGTGTGATAGACCAACACAAAGTGGCACATAATTGTGAAGTGGAAGGAACATGATAAATGGCTTTCAACATTTTTTTTACAAATAAGTGACAAGTGTGGCATGCATTTGTATTCAACCCCCTGAGTCAATACTTTGTAGAACCACCTTTCCCTGCAATTACAGCTGCAAGTCTTCTTGGGTATGTCTCTACCAGCTTTGCACATTTAGAGTAACATTTTTGCCCATTCTTCTTTGCAAAATAGCTCAAGCTCTGTCAGATTGGATGGAGAGCATCCATTAACAGCAATTTTCAAGTCTTGCCACAGATTTTCAAATGGATTTAGGTCTGGACTTTGACTGGGTCATTCTAACAGACTAACACATGAATATGCTTTGATCTAAACCATTCCATTGTAGCTTGGGCTATATGTTTAGGGTTGTTGTCCTGCTGGAAGGTGAACCTCCGCCCCAGTCCTAAATCTTCTGCAGACAGTTTTCTTCTAAAGCCTCGTACACACGATCGGACTTTAAACAAACTTTTCCGTGGATTTCTGTCCAAAGGGCGTTGGCCGTGAACTTGTATTGCATACACACGGCAGGACTTTTTAGGCAACAAATACGAACGTAGTGACGTTTCAACGTACTGGCGACACTTCAAAAGAGGAAGTTCAATTCTCCGGCGCCACCCTTTGGTCAACTTCTGTATTGTTGTCTGATCTTTTGCATTGGTTCTGAGCATGCGTGTTTGTACTTTGGACTAAAGTCCGATGGTTTTGTGTACACACGATCGGACTAGCCGACATAGGACTTTTGTTGTCGCCAAGTTTGTCTGTTCGCACAGCCAACATTTGTCCGATGAAAACCAAAAAAGTTTGTCCAATGGAACGTACACACGGTCGGATGTTGTCTTAAAACAGCTAATTTGCATGTTTGTTGTCAAAAAGTCAGATCGTGTGTATGGGCCTTAAGATTGCCCTGTATTTGGCTCCATCCATCTTCCCATCAACTCTGACCAGCTTCTCTGTCCCTGTCAAAGAAAAGCATCCCTACAAAATGATGCTGCCACCACCATGTTTCACAGTGGGGATGGTGTGTTCAGGGTGATGTGCAGTGTTAGTTTTCAGCCACACATAGCTTTTTGCTTTTAGGCCAAAAAAAATCCATTTTGGTCTAATCTGACCAGAGCACCTTCTTCCACATGTTTTGTTTCCCCCACATAGCTTATCGCAAACTGCAAACGGGACTTCTTATGGCTTTCAACAATGGTTTTCTTCTTGCCACTCTTCCATAAAGGTCAGATTTGTGGAGTGCACGACTAATAGTTATCCTGTGGACAGATTCTCCCACCTGAGCTGTGGATCTCTGCAGCTCCTCCAGAGTTACCATGGGCCTCTTGGCTGCTTCTCTGATTAATGCTCTCCTTGCCTGGCCTATCAGTTTAGGTGGACGGCCATGTCTTGGTATATTTGCAGTTGTGCTATACTCTTTCCATTTTCGAATGATGGATTTAACAGTGCTCTGTGAGATGTTCAAAGCTTGAGATATTTTGTTATAACCTAACACTGCTTTAAACTTCTCCACAACTTTATCCCTGGCCTTCATGATGCTGTTTGTTCACCAAGGTTCTCTAACAAACCTCTGAGGGCTTCACAGAACAGCTGTATTTATACTGAGATTAAATTACACACAGGTGGACTCTATTTACTAATTAGGTGACCTAAGAAGGCAATTGGTTCCACTAGATTTTAGTTAGGGGTATCAGAGTAAAGGGGGCTGAATAAAAATGCACGCCACACTTTTCAGATATTTATTTGTAAAAAATGTTTTAAACTTGTTTATAATTTTCCTTCCACTTCACGATTATGTGCCACTTTGTGTTGATCCATCACATAAAATCCCAATAAAATAAAATTATGTTTTTGGTTTTAACATGACACAATGTGGAAAATTTCAAGGGGTTTGAATACTTTTTCCAAGCACTGTAACATTGATTATCTCATTACAATGGCAACTGAAAGTAGATGGGATATATTAAGCAGCAAGTGAACATGTTGTCCCTGAGGTTAATGTGTTGAAAGAAGAAAAAAAGGGCAAGCGTAAGGACCTGAGCAATTTTGACAATAACCAAATTGTGGTTACCAGATGACTAGATTCTATTCTCCAAAACTGTAGCTCTTGTGAGATGTTCCTGGTCTGCAGTAGTCAGGACCTATAAGAAGTGGTCCAAGGAAGGAAATCTGACAAACTGACGACAGGGTCATTGGTGCACATAGAGAGTGAGGTTTTCTCTAAACTTCTCTCCCCTCTCCGTGCTCTTACAAGCTTAGCTGAGAGCAGTGGGAGCCATTGGCACCTGCTGCTGTCAGTCAAATCCTGTGAGAAGAGAGGGTGGGGCTGTAGGCGGGGCAGAGCCATGCTGTGTGTGTCTACAGATGTACACAGCCCAGCTTAGGCTTCAACTTGCACACTTGCCTCCATAGGAAGCCGCTTCCTATGGGGACACATGGAGAAGACGCAGAATGGAGAGCATCGGCAAGGGAGCCGAGGAGGTACGGGGCCACTCTGTGCAATATTAATACACATAGCAGGTAAGTATAACATTTATTTTATAGAAAAAAATAAGCCTTTTACAACCTCTTTATAGCTGGTTCCAATAGAAAGCTGTCAGAACACACAGTGCACTGCAGTTTGTTGTATATGGGGGCTGCATATCCTCAGACCGGTCAGGGTTACTACACTAACCTGTGGCCACAGCCAAAAGTGCCTACAATGGGCATGTGAGCATCAGAAATGGACCACGGAGCACTGGAAAAAGATGGCCTAGTCTGATAAATCACATTATAGATCATGTAGATCAGGGATATGCAATTAGCGGACCTCCAGCTGTTGCAGAACTACAAGTCCCATGAGGCATAGCAAGACTATGACAGCCACAAGCATGACACCCAGAGGCAGAGGCATGATGGGACTTGTAGTTTTGCAATAGCTGGGAAGTCCACTAATTGCATATCCATGATGTAGATGGTCAGTGCGTGTACATCACTTAGGGGAAGAGATGGCACCAGGATGCAGTATGGGAAGAAGGAAAGCTGGCAGAAGCAGTGTGATGTTTTGGGCAATGCTCTGCTGGGAAACCTTGGGACCTGCCATTCATGCAGATCAGTAGTCTCCAGACTGCAGCCCTTTGCTTGTTTTTATCTGGCCCTTGGGAATTTATTCCCCACACTGTCGGCAATAGGGGGGGGAGCATAATTCCTGCCTCTGACACCAATGATGGGCACTATTCCTTCCACTGACACCAGTGATGGGGCACTATGCCTCCCACTGACACCAGCGACGAGGCACTTGTCTTCCCACTGACACCAGCGACGGGGCACTTGTCCTCCCACTGACACCAGCGACGGGGCACTTGTCCTCCCACTGACACCAGCGACGGGGCACTTGTCCTCCCACTGACACCAGCGACGGGGCACTTGTCCTCCCACTGACACCAGCGACGGGGCACTTGTCCTCCCACTGACACCAGCGACCGGGCACTTGTCCTCCCACTGACACCAGCGACGGGGCACTTGTCCTCCCACTGACACCAGCGACGGGGCACTTGTCCTCCCACTGACACCAGCGACGGGGCTCTTGTCCTCCCACTGACACCAGCGACGGGGCACTTGTCCTCCCACTGACACCAGCGACGGGGCACTTGTCCTCCCACTGACACCAGCGACGGGGCACTTGTCCTCCCACTGACACCAGCGACGGGGCTCTTGTCCTCCCACTGACACCAGCGACGGGGCACTTGTCCTCCCACTGACACCAGCGACGGGGCTCTTGTCCTCCCACTGACACCAGCGACGGGGCACTTGTCCTCCCACTGACACCAGCGACGGGGCACTTGTCCTCCCACTGACACCAGCGACGGGGCACTTGTCCTCCCACTGACACCAGCGACGGGGCACTTGTCCTCCCACTGACACCAATGACATTTTCTACTCCCACTGTCCAACTCCCCTAAAGTCTGAAGGACAACAAACTGGCCCTTTGTTTACAAAGTTTGGAGACCCCTGGTGTGGATGTTACTTTGGCGTCCATGCCTTGATGAGTCAAGCCTGTTTTGTTGGCAAAAGATGAGCCTACTGTCACAGTGGGTAGTTCTAATGTTATGGCTGATCAGTGTATGATGTTATTTTAACATGCAATCACTCTTGATGTATACTATTTTGTATTATGGTGCTTGTTTACAGTGTACCATGTACAGATATTAACAGAACAATGACGTTTGCAGTCAGGGATAATGGCAGCACCTAGAGCTGACCAGCCAGTGAAGTAGAATGCCAGCTGTCATTGATGAGGAGGTGAGAGGTGGGAGCAGTCCATACAATAGAGCCCCTGGTGCTGTTTACACTCCCCAGCTGTGACTAAGGGAAGCTGTCACCCTGCCTCCATCACACAAACAATGAGCTCCTAGTCTAATGTGACACCTTCATCTAATGGACGGAGCCCTCCTCCCCTCCCTCTCCTATAAACACAAGCAGCCAGGATCTCTCCCAGCTCCAGTAGGGCCCAGCGCTGGACCAGGCTCCCTCTCCCTCCTCGCACACTGCCGTAAAGTCACGAGGTCGGAAGTAGTAGGCGGCCGCCGTCTTTCCCGCTCATAGCGGTCAGCCCCGATGCTCACTTACCCCCTTGGCTCAGTGACTGCTTTCCCTCCCGGGCTTTAGTACAGGGAGCTCAGTCTGCATCCGCCATGATCTTTCCTACGCAACCAGACGTAAAAACAGCCCCCCTCCTCATCCTCCTCCTCCTCTCACTCCTCCTTCCCCGTCCTTCCCTCCTCTCCATCTAGTGCCTGCTGTGTAGAAGGCAGGCTGGGGCCTGGGAGCGCAGGGATACCTCAGGCCTGCACACTGAGGAGGATCAGGGACACAAGCAGAAACCATAGAAGATTTTTCATTCATTCTATAGCGGCTGTGTTCTGTTCTGCCGCCTTTAATAGAGGACTCTTCTCCAGGGCCTTGCTTGCAGGACCCTCACTTGCCAACCAGGCTTTTTTTCAGGCACTTTTTGTTTACAATTTTAAGCCCTGGTTCACATTGGTGCGATTTGATCGGCAATGACGCCGCACTTGCGGCACCACACCGTTTTCAAAAAGTCGTTTCTGTACTACTTTTTGCGATTTCGAGGTGCGATTTCCATTGACATCTGTGCAGAAGCCTGGTCATTAAGGGGGCAAACCCCTCCGAGGCTGAAGTGGTTAAAGTGTGCAGAAGCCTGCACAGAGGTCTCTGAAATTGCCGCCCAAATCGGGACTAACATGCAGGAATGAAATGGTGCGAGTTTGTTTCATTCCCACACACGGTGTGCATCTAGGCTAAATCAGTATTTTTTGCTAGAAAATTTCTTATAACCCCCTTTTTTCATTAGCAGAGACCCTGGTTGTAGTTTTTATGTCACATGGTATTTACGCAGCGGCTTTGCAAACGCAATTTTTTTGGGGAAAAAAAACACACTTTAACCACTTCAGCCTCGGAGGGGTTTGCCCCCTTAATGACCAGGCCATTTTTTGCGATATGGCACAGCTTCGCTTTAACTGACAATTGCTTAGTCAAACAAAATTGACATCCTTTTTTTCCCTACAAATAGAGCTTTTCTTTTGGTGGTATTTGATCACCTCTGCGGTTTTAATTTTTTTGCGCTATAAACAAAGTGCGACAGTTGTGAAAAAAAACAAACATTTTTTTTTACTTTTTGCTATTAATGCATATCCAAATACATATCCAAAAAAATATTTAAAAAAAACAAATTTATTCATAAGTTTAGGCCGATATATATTATTGGTAAAAAAAATCCCAATAGGTGTATATTGATTGGTGTGAGCAAAAGTTATCGCATCTACAAACTATGGGATAGATTTGTGAACTTTTATTTATTTTTTATTGTTTTTACTGTTAATGACAGCGATCTGCTGTTTTTAGTGGGACTGCGACATTGTGGCGGACAAATCTGACCCCAAATGACACTTTTTGGAGACCAGTGACATTATTACATTGATTAGTGCTATAAAAATGCACTGATCAATGTGAAAATGACACTGGCAGGGAAGGGGTTAACACTAGGGGTGATCAAGGGGTTTACTGTGTTCCTTAGGTGTGTTCTAACTGTAGGGGGGATGGGCTGCCAGGGACATGACAGAGATCACTGGGAACAGTAGATCTGTGAAATGTCCCCTATCAGAACGGGGATTTGCCTTGTTTACAAAGGCAGATCCCCGTTCTTCCTCTGTACTAGGTGATTGCAGGTCACCGGTGGACATTGAGTCCGCTCGACCCACATGCACACTCCCGCAGCATGCAGAGGGCACCAGCTCGCAACTGTGCCTGCACAAGCCACTGTACACCTATGGCGATTCGCGCAGGAGAGCCAACCTGCCCCCATATAATGACGGCAGCTGGTCGGCAAGCAGTTAATGGATACAAGACACAATATATACCCCAATTTGTTTCTAAAATGTGAAAAATGATGTTACACAGAGTAAATGGATACCTAACCTGTCACGCTTTAAAATTGCACATGCTCGTGGAATGGCGACAAACTACAGTTATTAAAAATATCCATAGGCGCTAGTTACCTGTTTAGAGTTACAGAGGAAGTCTGGTGCTAGAATTATTGCTCTTACTCTAACACAGTTTAGCCTGATCAGTGTGGCCTCATTAGCACTCATCTGTGCAGCCTCTAAAGCACCCATCAGTACAGGCTCATCAGCACCCATCTGTGCAGGCTCACCAGTGTCACCACCATGTCAAATTTTTGTGAGGAAGCATTCCAAATTTTAAGTGTGAGCCGGCGAGAGCAGTGGGGAGCTCTCTGTATGTGATCCTGCTTCTGTTTCTGATTCCAAGCCAGTGCTAAGCAATGAGACACAATCCAGATACAGAGGAGGAGAATGGTGTGCCCGCCAAACAAAGGCGTTCTGGTGAGGATCAGGTTACCACAAGTAGAGCAGTGGCATCCACCAGCAGCATAGTACCATCCACAAGTAGCACAGCGGCATCCACCAGCATAAGAGTACCTCTGCAAGAAAGTCCAGGTACCAGTGGGGTGTCACCTCAGCCCCAAAGGGTTAGGACCCATGCCAGCCTTCCATATGCCCTTCAAAACCCTCTGTGCTTCCTCCTAACTCAAGAGCAGCTAACATCCCCCCTTTTACTGCCCAGCCAGGTGTCCAGGTGAATACTAAATTTTGCCCCCATAGATTTTTTTCATTTAGTTTTCACTGATGACTTATTATCTTCAATTGTGGACAAGTGCAACCTGTATGCCCAACAATTAATAGCCAACAATCCAATGTCATGTTATTCTCATCCCCATGAATGGAGAGACTTAACAGTGGAGGAGTTCAAAATTTTTTTGAGCGTCACTTTCAATATGGGATTCACCAAAAAAATGAGTTACGAGCATACTGGTCCATCCACCACATGCTGATCTACTTAGCAGCAACGTCTAGAACAAGGTATTTGATGATATTGCGATTACTGCATTATAACAATAATACCCAGTGCCCTCCCCGAAATGATCCAGCATATGAAAAGTTGTATAAAATTCGTCCACTTCTAAAACAATTTTCAGAAAAATTCTCCCAATTATTTCCCCCCAACCAAAATATCTGTGTGGATGAGTCGCTTGTCCACTTTATCAGCAGTTTGGGCATCAAGCAAATTATCCCCAGCAAAAGGACCCAATATGGGCTGAAAATTTGCAAATTATGCAACAGAGCCACGGGGTACGCCTATGCTTTCCGGGTGTATGAAGAAAAGCACACTCAGCTGCATCCCCCAGAATGCCCAGACTTCATAGGAACAAGCAGGAAAGTTGTTTGGGACCTCATATTCCCACTCCCTGAAAAAGGTTATCACCTCTATGCAGTGGTGGCCCGTGCATTGTGGGTGCACGGGCGCCGCCCCCCCCCCATCCATGCGCCCGGCCACTTTCAGGACGCCGGATGCATGGACTCCCATGGCGGGGGTGGGTTTTAAGCACCTGATTAGAGCCAGAGGCTCTAATAGGCTTTAATAGGCTATTGTCCCAAGTGTTCTTCCCAACCAGGCCTCTACATGTGGTGACTGTTTCCGCCGTTACCAAACGTCTCTACATTATTAGCGAACTATGGTAAACGTAATTCTCAATTCTTGCCATTTACCTTCACACCCCTTATGCTGCTGCCTACTCCTGAACTGAGCCTGGCCTGTTATTCGACCATGCTTCTGCCTACCACTTACACTGCACATACCTCTGCCTGCTCTGGAACTGACCCTGGACTGTTTATTGACCACGTTTTTTTGCCTGCCTCTTGGACTGATCCTTTTACCTTGCTACTGCAGTAGTGGAATTCATGATAACACAGGGGTCTCGCATATGTGAGGGGCTTCAGAATTGTTTTTCCGGATGTAGAAAACTAATTTTTTGGTTTTTCTCATTCCCAGATTAGGGTCTGGAGACTGGAGACTTCAAAGAGAATTGGGTGAGAGAAGCCTCTACCCATTCTTTCCTGACCTAAGCCCGATATTACTGCCTGCTGCCGAATTACTGCCATCATATCTCTGCCTGCCGCATGAACTGACCATACCTCTGCCTGCTAACTGTACTATGGACCATGTTCCTACTACCAGGACCAATATTTTGGCTGTGCTGGCAACATCTCTGCCTGCTGTCAATACTGACCCAGGACTGTATATGGACAGTATCCCTGCCTGCTGCCTGTACTATGGACAATATTCCTGCCTGCTGCCTGGACAATTCCATTTGCTATCACTGACCACGTCTTTGCCTGCTGCCTGGACCAAAGCTCTTGGTTCAGGCAGCAGGCTCTTGTTTACCCTTTGCTCAGCAGAATGTATTTTGGGGTGTAATTTTTGGTATGTGCATGCTATATGTTAGAAATATGTAGGGCCTTCTAAAATGTAGTCAGGAAATTAGATGTGTAATTTATGTCCCTAAAACACCTGATGGTGCTCCTTGCATGTTGGGCCTCTTTATGTGGCCAGCCTGTGTAAAAGTCTCACATGTGGTATGGCCATACTCAGGAGGAGTAGCAGAATGTTTTGGGTATAATTTTTGGTATGTACATGCTATGTGTTAGCAATATCTTATAAATGGACAACTTTGTGTAAAAAAAAAAAAAAAAAATGCATTTTCATTTTCATTCCACATTTTCCAAAAACTTGTGGAAAAAAATAACTTGTTCAAAAGACTCATTATGCCTCATAGAATATACGTTGAGGAGTTTGCTTTCCGAAATGGGGTCATTTTGTGGGCGTTTCTGGTGCTCCAGGGCCTTCAAAAGTGTGATAGGTAGTCAGGAAATTAGATGTGTAATTTATGCTCCTAGAATGCCTGGAGGTGTTACTTGGTAGACATGTGCAGAATGGAAAAATTTGTTTTGTTTCAGATAGATTTGTTATGTTACTAGTTTAGTTTCATTATGGAACTCATTTAGTTTGGTTTTGGAATTTGTTTAGTTTTGTTTTCATTAAAATTCATTTAGTTTTCGTTAAAATTAGTTTCCTTTATTCATTTTCTAACGAATTTCAACTTTTCAGAATGATTAGAATTTGAATTGGTTGAAAAACTGAAATTAATTCTGTGTGAAGTAATAGCTGGTTGTTAAAGTGGTTGTACACCCTGTACAACCACTTTTACCTACAGGTAAGCCACGGTTTAGGAGATATTTACTAAAAAGCCGAGCGCTGATGACTTTGGCGCATGCGCCCTTTAGAAAGGGCACATCGTGCCGTTTTCAATAGGGGTCATGCCGTGACTAGCGGCTCCCGTGCGCATGCGCAGGAGTGATGTCACGTGACTCCGGCCAGTCACAGAGCCGGAGTTCACAGCCCCGGAAGGAAGAGGGGTGAAGATGGACGCTCCCTGCTAGTGGGGACAACGGAGACAACGCAGGCTTCGGTTTCAGGTAAGTGACACATAATGGGCTACTATGAGATGCATAGTAGCCCATTATGCTTTACCTTTGCAGGGAAATAAAGAGGAAGTAAAACCCACCAGGGTTTACATCCTCTTTAAGCAGCAGGCTGGGAAGCCGGCCGCCCACGTCCTTAACAACCACGAGTCATCATCTGTCAGCTAGCTTCCCCACTGACAGATGACTGTAAAGAAAATAATCAGCCAGGTCAGGAATGGGGGGACGAGTGAGTGTCCCCCCTCCTGAACCATACTAGGCCACATGCCCTCAACATGGGGGGGTGGGTGCTTTTTGGGCTAGTGGGTCATATTACCCATATCTAATACTCATTCACATCGGGGGGGGGCCCTTGTTAAAGGGGGCTTCCAGATTCCGATAAGCCCCCCACAAACCCTGACATCCACAGCCCAGGGCTTTCGGAAAGAGGCCCTTGTCCCCATCAACATGGGGACAAGGTGCTTTGGGGGGGGCTAAGGCCCCCTTATCAAAGCACCCACCCCCCCATGTTGAGGGCATGTGGCCTGGTATGGTTCAGGAAGGGGGGGCACTCGCTTGTCCCCACCCCCTCCCTGACCTGCCAGGCTGCATGCCTGGATAAGGGTCTGGTATGGATTTTGGGGGGGACCCCATGCCGTTTTTTTTCTTTATTTTATTTTTTTAAATAGCGGGTTATTGTATTGCTGGCAATTTAAATGTCACTTCATGCATTTTTTTTTTCCTTTAGAAATGTAATTTTCAGTTATAACCGCAATTAAATTTAAATGTGTTTTGACTCAATTTTTTTTGCTGCAGCATGTTCTGTACATCCTATAGATGCGCCACTTTACAGGCAGACTAAGAGGACCATCCAGACACTATATTTAAAGGAACTTTTCATTTTTATTGTTTCACTTAAAGTGGGGTTCCTGGGGAATCCCCTTAGTTTGCCTGTAAAGTGGCACATCTGTAGCACATATAGAACATGCTGCAGCAAAAACAACATTTCTAAAGAAAAAAAATGCAGGAAATTACATTTAAATTGCCAGCAATACAATACCATTACTGGAAATAGAAAAATCTTAAAATGGCGTGGGGTCCCCCTCAAAATCTATACCAGACCCTTATCAGAGTGACCGCCCCCCCTCCTGAACAATACCAGGCCACATGCCCTCAATATGGGGGGTAGGTGCTTTGGAGCAGGCGGGGGCTCTACCCCCCCACCCCAAAGCACCTTGCCCCGGTGTTGATGGGGACAAAGGGCCTCATCCCCACAACCATGGCTGGTGGTTGTTGGGGTCTGCAGGTGGGGGGCTTATCAGAATCTGGAAGCCCACTTTAACATGGGAGCCCCCAGATCCTGCCCCCCCATGTGAATGAGTATTAAGTACATAGTACCCCTACCCATTCACCAAAACAGTGTCAAAAAGAATAAAAACAAGAGACAAGTTTCTACTGGGAGGCCTCCCGGCGAATGCTTCCTCTGCACTTTGACATTTCTTATATAGGTAAGGGGTGGGGCCACCTAAACTACTTCACTGAGTGGCCCCGCCCCTTCTGACATCACAGACTGGTGCATGCTGGGTCTGTGATGTCAGAAGGGGCAGGGTCACCGGGTGATGTACCCAGGTGGCCCCGCCCCTTACCTATATAAGAAATGTCAAAGCGCAGACGCAGAAGAGGCATTCGCTGGGAGGCTTCCTAGGAGGCGGGAGCATTTTTGATTTTTTAAAACATTTTTGGGGTCGGCAGGTAGCGTGATTAACGATGGATTTTCATCGAGGGACACTATTTTTTTATTTTTTAAATAAAGGAATTTTCAAAAACTGTCTCTTGTGTTTATTACTTTTCGTATACTTTTTGGGTGAATGGGTAGGGGTACTATGTACCCGACACTCATTCACATGGGGGGGGGGGGGCAGGATCTGGGGGCCCCTTTGTTAAAGAGGGCTTCCAGATACCGATAAGCCCCCAGCCCGCAGACCCCCACAACCACTGGCTACGGTGGTGGGGATGAGGCCCTTGTCCCCATCATGGGGACAAGGTGCTTTGGGGAGGGGGGGGCTGCACAGTACATCAGGTGTGATCAATTTTCAATGATTGGTACCATAGCTTGTAGACTCAATAACTTTCACACAGACCAAATAATATACACTGATTTGTTTTGTTTTTTACTAAAGCAATGTAGCAGTATAAATTTTGGCCAACATTTCTGAAGAAAAATTACTCATTTGCAAAATTTTATAACAGAAATTAAGAAAAATGCATTTTTTAAAAAAAATTTTGGTCTTCTTTAATTTATAGCGCAAAAAATAAAAAAAACCCAGTGGTGAATAAATACTTCCAAAAGAAAGCTCTATTTGTGTGAAAAAAAAGGATTTCATATGGGTAAATGTGGCATGACTGAGTAATTGTCATCCAAAGTGTGAGAGCACTAAAAGCTGAAAATTAGTCTGGGTAGGAAGGGCGTATAAGTGTCTAGTAGGCAAGTGGTATTTTTTTAGATCTTTATCTTTTAAAAAAAAAATGTTTACTTTTACCCTGGACCAGAACTCGTCATGATTAGGGATGAGCTTCGTGTTCGAGTCGAACCCATTGCGAACGTTATGGGCCGTTCGCGCTAAATTCGTGTGGCGCGTCACGGCCCATAATTCACTGCGGCATCGCAGTGCATTGCTGGCTGATGATTGGCCAAGCATGCACTATGACCCGCATGCTTGGCCAATCACAGCGCCGTCAGTAGAGAGAGCTGTAATTGGCCAAAGCCAGGGTGGCTTTGGCCAATTATGGCTCAGGGGATTTAGTACACACCCCACACTATATAAGGCCGCCTGCACGGCGGCCCTGTGTAGTGTGTGTTCCGGTGTGCTGAGAGATAGAGAGAGAGAGAGACAGTGTCATTTGATTTGAGTTAGATAGATTAGGCAGAACAGTCAGTCAGTTAGCTGCACTTACAGTGTATTGTGTATATATATGCATCCCAGGTGTTGCATATATATATATATACACTGTATTCAGTTTAGCTAGATCCGTTCCTGTTATCTTCTATCTAGACTATTTACATTTAATGCAGTGCGTCCTGCTCACAGTGTTCAGCTAGATCCGTTCCTGTTATCTTCTAGACTATTTACATTAAGTGCAGTGCGTCCTGCTCACAGTGTTCAGCTAGATCCGTTCCTGTTATCTTCTAGACTATTTACATTTAGTGCAGTGCGTCCTGCTCACAGTGTTCAGCTAGATCCATTCCTGTTAAATTCCTACTGACAGGCAGGCTTGTCTGGTTACAGTATATAAAGCTACCTGAAGAAAATTACAGGTGTTCTATTTGATCCTATTAGTACCACGGTCAGGCAGCTAGACTATTTACATTTAGTACAGTGCGTCCTGCTCACAGTGTTCAGCTAGATCCGTTCCTGTTATCTTCCTACTGACAGGCAGGCTTGTCTGGTTACAGTATATAAAGCTACCTGAAGAAAATTACAGGTGTTCTATTTGATCCTATTAGTACCACGGTCAGGCAGCTAGACTATTTACATTTAGTACAGTGCGTCCTGCTCACAGTGTACAGCTAGATCCGTTCCTGTTATCTTCCTACTGACAGGCAGGCTTGTCTGGTTACAGTATATAAAGCTACCTGAAGAAAATTACAGGTGTTCTATTTGATCCTATTAGTACCACGGTCAGGCAGCTAGACTATTTACATTTAGTACAGTGCGTCCTGCTCACAGTGTTCAGCTAGATCCGTTCCTGTTATCTTCCTACTGACAGGCAGGCTTGTCTGGTTACAGTATATAAAGCTACCTGAAGAAAATTACAGGTGTTCTATTTGATCCTATTAGTACCACGGTCAGGCAGCTAGACTATTTACATTTAGTACAGTGCGTCCTGCTCACAGTGTTCAGCTAGAGCCGTTCCTGTTATCTTCCTACTGACAGGCAGGCTTGTCTGGTTACAGTATATAAAGCTACCTGAAGAAAATTACAGGTGTTCTATTTGATCCTATTAGTACCACGGTCAGGCAGCTAGACTATTTACATTTAGTACAGTGCGTCCTGCTCACAGTGTTCAGCTAGATCCGTTCCTGTTATCTTCCTACTGACAGGCAGGCTTGTCTGGTTACAGTATATAAAGCTACTTGAAGAAAATTACAGGTGTTCTATCCCAGCTTAGTGCAGCTACAGGCCATTAGTATGTCTGGAAGGCCAAGAAGGAGAGGCAGACAGTCACAAGCCAATAAGAGAGGGCAAGCAGGCTCTGTGTCTAGTGCTGGTCGTGGAGACGGTGCATCCTCATCAGCACGTGGCCATGGGACACGCTTGGCCTTTTTTTCGGCAGCTGGCCGTGTTGAGCCGCAACATGCGGAAGACTTGGTCGAGTGGATGACCAAGCCGTCCTCATCCTCCTCATCCTCTCTCACCCATGCCCAGGGTGCTTTGTCTGGCAAAGCAGCGGCCTCTTCCCTCAGCTCAATGTCATCAGTGACTCCTTCCCTAGCTCCACCATGTCCTCATGAGGATTCCCTCGAACTGTTTGACCACAGTGTTGGGTACATGCTCCAGGAGGATGCCCAGCGTTTGGAAGGCTCTGATGACGATACTGAGCTCGATGAAGGCAGTAACATGAGCACGGACAGAGGGGGTGCCCAAGAAGGACAGCAATCTGGCAGTCATGCTCCCCCTGCTGCAGCATACTGCCAGGTTTGCTCCAGTGATGAGGAGGGAGGGGATGATGAGGTCACTGACTCAACGTGGGTGCCTGATAGGAGAGAGGAGGAGGAGGAGGAGGAGGAGGAGGCGGCGGCACATCACCAACGAGGCAGGATGCCCTCCAGGGGCCAGCCTAAGGGCAGCACATTGACTGCATCACACCCCAAAGCTCCACATGTGCAGGGCGCTGCAGTCTCTGCGCGTTATTCAAAAAGTTCTTTGGTGTGGGCCTTTTTTGAGACGAGTGCATCAGATCGCACCGCTGCTATTTGCAACATATGTCTCAAGCGTATCTCGCGTGGCCAAAACATCTCCCGCTTGGGTACCACATGCTTGACCAGACATATGTTGACCTGCCATGCAGTTCATTGGCAAGCGTATCTAAAAGACCCACACCAAAGAACAAAGAGGATCTCTCCTTGCTCCTCATCAGCTGAGATTTCCAACCCCACTAGACCTTCAGTCCTCTCTGAGACCTGCAGTGAGAGGAATGAAGGTGTAGAATTAGGTGTGTCACAGCCAAGTACTTGTGGGCAATCTGCTTTTGGTACACCGACGTCAGATTGTACCAGGCAAATTTCCCTGCCCCAGCTGCTGCACCGCCGAAAGAAGTTTGCTCCCAGCCATCCACATGCCCAGCGGTTGAATGCTAGCTTGGCAAAATTGCTAGCACTTCAACTGCTGCCTTTTCAGTTGGTAGACTCTGCCCCCTTCCGTGAGTTTGTGGAATGTGCGGTTCCTCAGTGGCAGGTACCCAAACGCCACTTTTTCTCACGGAAGGCGATTCCGGCTCTCTACCGGCATGTGGAAGGCAATGTCCATGCCTCGCTGGACAGGGCGGTCAGCGGTAAGGTGCATATTACCGCTGACTCATGGTCCAGCAGGCATGGACAGGGACGTTACCTAAGTTTCACGGCGCATTGGGTGACTCTGCTGGCAGCTGGGAAGGATGCAGGACAAGGTGCAGTAGTGTTGGAGGTTGTTCCGCCACCACGCCTCCAAAATGCTGATTGTGACACACCTCTCTCCTCCACCCCCTCCTCTTCTTCTTCCTCCATGGCCTCTTCCTCGGAACCAGCGGTGCTCCGTAGGCATTCAAGGGGCTACGCAAGTACGCAGGCCAAAAGATGCCATGCGGTGCTTGAGCTGGTGTGCTTGGGGGACAGGAGCCACACTGGGGCAGAGGTTCTGTCAGCTCTGCAGGGGCAGGTTCAGAGGTGGTTGACGCCACGCCAACTTAAGGCAGGAATGGTGGTTTGCGACAATGGCACCAACCTCCTCTCTGCCCTCCGACAGGGACAAATGACCCATGTGCCCTGTTTGGCTCACGTCCTTAACTTGGTGGTGCAGCGGTTCTTGGGCAGGTACCCGGGCTTACAGGATGTCCTGAGGCAGGCCAGGAAAGTCTGTGTGCATTTCCGCCGGTCATATAATGCCAGTGCTCGGCTGACGGACCTCCAAAAGGAGTTTAACCTGCCCAAGAACCGCCTAATCTGTGACATGCCCACCAGGTGGAACTCAACGTTGGCCATGCTGCAGCGGCTGCACACGCAGCAGAGGGCCATCAATGAGTACCTGTGCGACTATGGCACCAGGACAGGGTCAGGGGAGCTTGGTTTTTTTTCCCCACGCCAGTGGGCCATGATCAGGGATGCATGCACTGTCCTGTCACCATTCGAGGAGGCCACGAGGATGGTGAGCAGTGACAGTGCATGCATCAGTGACACTGTCCCCCTTGTCCACCTGTTGGAGCACACGCTGCGTGGAATAATGGACAGGGCACTTGAGGCAGAACAGAGGCAGGAAGAGGAGGACTTCCTTAGCTCTCAAGGCCCCCTTTATCCAGACAGTGTTCCTGCGTGCCCGCCGATCACACAGGAAGAGGACGAGGAGGAAGAGGAGGAGGAGGAAGATTGTGTCAGTATGGAGGTGGAGCCTGGCACTCAGCATCAGCAGCAGTCTTTAAGGGATCAGTCCCAAGAAACACATGGACTTGTACGTGGCTGGGAGGAGGTGGCTGCGGACCATGTCGTTCTTAGTGACCCAGAGGACTCCGGACCGAATGCCTCAGCAAACCTACGCTGCATGGCCTCCCTGATCCTGCAAAGCCTGCGTAAGGATCCTCGTATTCGTGGTATCAAGGAGAAGGACCAATACTGGCTGGCAACCCTCCTTGATCCACGTTACAAGGGTAAGGTTGCGGACCTTATCTTGCCATCGCAGAGGGAGCAGAGGATGAAACATCTTCGGGAGGCCTTGCAGAAAGGTCTGTGCAACGCGTTCCCAGAGACTGGGAGGTTACAAACTCCTGTTTCTGGACAACGTGTTGCTGAGGCTTCGGTCAGTCAAAGAAGGAGCGGTGGAGAAGGTGGCCGTCTGACCGATGCGTTCAGACAATTTTTTGGTCCGCAGCCCCAAGGTATGATCGGTTCCAGCAACCATCGCCAGCGTCTGTTTTACATGGTGCAGGAATACCTAGGGGCAAGATCAGACTTGGACACCTTTCCCACCGAAAATCCTCTGGGTTACTGGGTCTTGAGGATGGATCACTGGCCAGAGCTTGCACAGTATGCAATTGAGCTACTGGCCTGTCCTGCATCCAGCGTTCTTTCGGAACGCACATTCAGTGCTGCTGGAGGCGTGGTAACCGATCACAGGGTGCGTCTGTCCACCGACTCGGTCGATCGGCTGACCTTCATAAAAATGAATGAGTCTTGGATCACCACCAGCTACCAAGCACCTGATGCTGATGTAACCGAATAATTTTTTTTGAAATCTCAGATCCCTTCAAAGACTGCCTATGCTGATGCTGAGTGACTATCCCTGAGTAATTATCCTCTTCCTCCTCAATCATCACGCTGATAGCTTGTAAGAACATTTTTGGTTCTGGGCGCCACCACCAGTGCCTAAGGCACAATTTTTCAGCCCCTGTTTAACAGGGGCGTGTAATTACAATTTTTGATGTAATACTTTGCAGCAGGGCTCGTTCCTGCATTCCAACTAGAGTGTCTGTGAGGGGTTGCAGTGTTGTGGCACCAGCACCAGTGCCTAAGGCCCAATTTTTCTGCCCCTGTCTAACAGGGGCGTGTAATTACAATTTTTGATGCAATACTTTGCAGCAGGGCTCGTTCCTGCGTTCCAACTAGAGTGTCTGTGAGGGGTTGCAGTGTTGTGGCACCAGCACCAGTGCCTAAGGCCCAATTTTTCTGCCCCTGTCTAACAGGGGCGTGTAATTACAATTTTTGATGCAATACTTTGCAGCAGGGCTCGTTCCTGCGTTCCAACTAGAGTGTCTGTGAGGGGTTGCAGTGTTGTGGCACCAGCACCAGTGCCTAAGGCCCAATTTTTCTGCCCCTGTCTAACAGGGGCGTGTAATTACAATTTTTGATGCAATACTTTGCAGCAGGGCTCGTTCCTGCGTTCCAACTAGAGTGTCTGTGAGGGGTTGCAGTGTTGTGGCACCAGCACCAGTGCCTAAGGCCCAATTTTTCTGCCCCTGTCTAACAGGGGCGTGTAATTACAATTTTTGAAGCAATACTTTGCAGCAGGGCTCGTTCCTGCGTTCCAACTAGAGTGTCTGTGAGGGGTTGCAGTGTTGTGGCACCAGCACCAGTGCCTAAGGCCTAATTTTTCAGCTCCTGTTCAACAGGGGCATGTAATTACAATTCTTGATCTAATATTTCACAGCAGGGCCCTGTGAGGGCTTACAGTGTTGTGGCCACAGCAACACCTAAGGCCCAAATTTCTGCTGAGTATATAGGGCAGGACCCTACTTTCAAACATCTAACTTACAAACGACTCCTACTTGCAAACGGAAGGAGACAACAGGAAGTGAGATGAAATCTACCCCTAGGAAGGGAAATTCTTTCCTGTAAGAGTTAATATGGGAAAACAATTTCTCCTTTCCACTGATGCTTTCCAATCCTTGTTACACAAAAAAACCCAAATTTTCAAAAAACATTTTTCATTGGGACAAAAAAGTGAGGTGAAATCTTCTGAAGAGGAGGAAAGACAGCAAAACAAATGTCACAGGGGTGATAACCCTTCCCTATGTTTTCCAAAAAGCTTAGAAAAGATTTTTTGGCTGGAGCTAAACACGTTAAAAATGTTCAAAATTACAAACAGATTCTACTTAACAACAAACCTACAGTCCCTGTCTTGTTTGCACCGCCTGTATACTGCTGTTCAGAGTATATAGGGCCTGGTGGCCCCACACCTTTCCTTATTTTAATTTGGGTGCGGGGTTCCCCTTAATATCCATACAAGACCCAAAGGGCCTGGTAATGGACTGGGGGGTACCCATGCCGTTTGTCTCACTGATTTTCATCCATATTGCCATGACCCGACATGACATTAAACCCGCAAGCAGTTTTAAATGAGATTTTTTCCTTTAAAAATGACATTTGGTGCAGGGACTGTTCTAAACATGGGAAACACGCGTCACTTTACAGGCATACTATAGACACCCCCCAGGTACGATATTTAAAGGAATATTTCACTTTTTTTTTTTTTACTTTAAGCATCATTAAAATCACTGCTCCCGAAAAAACGGCCGTTTTTAAAAGTTTTTTTTGCATTGATACATGTCCCCTGGGGTAGGACCCGGGTCCCCAAACCCTTTTTAGGACAATACCATGCAAATTAGCCTTTAAAATGAGCACTTTTGATTTCGAACGTTCGAGTCCCATAGACGTCAATGGGGTTCTAACGTTCGTGCGAACTTTCGGTCCGTTCGCGGGTTCTGGTGCGAACCGAACCGGGGGGTGTTCGGCTCATCCCTAGTCATGATGTCGCTTCGGTCCTCCAAGGCCATAGAGGCGATCAAACATAATCTACTCTTTGCCTCTCTAACCAGCTGGCGGCACCGTCAGATCATTTCTCGGGCGAGGCGGTGGAAATGGTAAGCTCAAGAGACATCGCTTGGGCGAGTGGCGGGAGCAGGGGACAAGGGGTAATGAAAGCTCATGAGCCCCTTGGAAGGCTTTCATGAGAAAGCCAGCTGCTGGCTGAAAAAACAATACTGGGGTTTTGGCTGATATCTTCAGCCATAATCCCAGTAAACCAGTTCAAAGCCGCAACGTATATATATGTATTTTTTTTTTTATATTGTGAAATATAATGTTACGCCAAGTAAATTGATACCCAACATGTCACGCTTTAAAATTGCGCCCGCTCGTGGAATGGCGTCAAACTTTTACCCTTAAAAATCTCCATAGGCGACGTTTAAAAAATTCTACAGGTTGCATGTTTTGCGTTTCAGAGGAGGTCTAGGGCTAGAATTATTGCTCTCGCTCTACCGATCGCGGCGACACCTCACATGTGTGGTTTGACCACCGCTTTCATATGCGGGCGCTATTCACGTATGCGTTCGCTTCTGCGCGCCAACTCGTCGGGACAGGGCACCTTTAAAAAAAAATTTTTTTTATTTATTTATTTATTTTACTTTATTTCTTTTTTCACTGTTTTTTTTTTTTTTTAATTTTGGATCACTTTTATTCCTATTACAAGGAATGTAAACATCCCTTGTAATAGAAAAAAGCATGACAGGTCCTCTTAAATATGAGATCTGGGGTCAAAAAGTCCTCAGATCTCATATTTGGACTTTAATGCAAAAAAAAAAAGTTGTTTAAAAAAAAAAAAAAAATGTCTTTAAGACAAATGGGCGTCGCTTCCGCCCTCCTATGGTATGGAGACCGGTGGGGGCCATCTTAGCCTCACTCGTCTCCATACCTAGGAAGTGAGAGGACCGGTCGCCTCCGCCGCTACCGACGGCTCCGGTAAGCAGCGGAGGGCGCGGGAGAGCGGCGGGAGGGGGGTGAGCACCTCTCCTGCCGCCGATAACGGTGATCTTGCGGCGAACCCACCGCAGAGACCACCAATATCGTGTGCAGAACCGCCGGCCCTAAAGATGGATACCTCAGTTGTGGCAGCAGCTGCTGCCGTTACCGAGATATCCATCTTCAAAGTAATGACGTATATATATATATACAGTGGCCGGGGGCATAAAATACCAGGAGTGTGCATTAAGTGCATTCAGGGTTCAAGTGTGCGCTACATACAGAGTACAGGTTTCAAGGGTGCACTGCATACAAATTGCAGGGTACAGGGGTGCCCCCTTTTCCCCCAAATTGCCCCCTCCCCCAGTACAGTGCTCTACTCCCACACCCAAATCCCCCTCCTTGAGAGTACCTTATAGAGAACTGCAGACGAGCACGATAGGTTACTCGGGAGGAGAGTGTAGTGTAGCTGCGGGGCACTTGGAACCATGGGTATAGGCTTCAGGTGCTGTTGCTGCCAGATAAGCATCGGGTTCCAACTACCTATCTATGCAAAGAGGCGGCAGGCAAAACACAGTTGAGATCACACCACAGCCGAAACTAGAGGAATAGCATCAGCAAATGTGGCTGCCTGCTGCTTCCTCCACCGGCTACAGCCTGTTTCTATTTAAAAATAACCCCAGCTGGTTCCAAACTCTGACTGTATAAGTGGCTGTTGGTATTGCATCAAGCTGTCAAGGGGTTATTTCTAACACTTCCTGAGCCAACACTAACCTGCCTGAAAAAAGTACTGGTTTTTACTGACATAAAATTTCTCTAATGTACATTTACCTTTGACTTGTTTACTGACTACGCTTATGCTTGATCCCTAGCTGCTATATCTGCTACTGGACCCCAGCTTGCTCACCTCCTGGTGGGATGTCCTGAGGACTGCAACCTGGTACTAACACTCAGCAAAACACATCTCCACCATCATGAACTCTGATGAACACCAGTTACTACTTAGACCCCGCAGATTGGGTGAGCCTGCGTCATCTGCTAGGGCAGGGGTAGGGCAGGGGTAGCCCTCCAGCTGTGGTGAAACTACGAATCCCATCATGCCTCTGCCTCTAGGAGTCATTCCTGTGATTTTTAGGGTCTTTCAATGTCTCATGGGACTTGTAGTTTCAAAACTAGCTGGAGAGCCGAGGTTGCCTACCCCTGTGCTAGGGCAATGATGGTGAACCTTGGCGCCACAGATGTTTTGGAACTACATTTTCCATGATGCTCATGCACTCTGCAGTGTAGTGTAGCATCATGGGAAATGTAGTCCCAAAACATCTGGGGTGCCAAGGTTCACCATCGCTGTGCTAGGGTGACCTGCTTGTATACCTATCCTGCTGGTCACTGAAAGTCTCTCTACTATTATAATTAATGGTCTCTGAGCCTGACCCCTGACCAGGACACAAACAGAGGCCTAAGATGGCAGCTTCCTTGTTGTAAATCATATGGGGGTTTAGTACCAATTTAAAGCCAAACGAAAGTTAAAGCGGAACTTTACCCATAACAGCCTGATAAAAAATAATATTCTTTAGCAAGGAACTTTAATCGCCCTTTAATAATTATGCCACCAAAATTACTGTGTGCTATAAATTGTCTCCAGCATTGCTCCTGTTTCTTCTTGCTGGATGCTGCCATTTTGCTGAAGCCCGGAGCCCCTGAACAGCAGTAAATCATAAAGCCCATTGATTTAACAGTTTCAAAAACAGTTACAGTACATTCCTGGAATGTAGTGTGTTCCAGTGTGCTGAGAGAGAGAGAGAGAGAGAGAGAGAGACAGTGTCATTTGATTTAAGTTAGATAGATTAGGCAGGACAGTCAGTGAGTTGGCTGCACTTACAGTGTATTGTGTATATATATATGCATCCCAGGTGTTGCATATATATATATATATATATATATATATATATATATATATATATATATACACTGCATTCAGTTTAGCTAGATCCGTTCCTGTTATCTTGCTACTGACAGGCAGGCTTGTGTTGTTACAGTATTTACAGCTACCTGAAGAAAATTGCTGGTGTTCTTTTGATCCTATTAGTACCACAGTCAGGCAGCTAGACTATTTACAGTTAGTGTAGTGCGTCCTCCTCACAGTGTTCAGTTAAAGCTACAAGTTGGTTTAGTGAGACCTCTGCACAGTGTTCAGCTAAAGCTACAAGTTAGTGTAGTGCGTCCTCTGAACAGTGTTCAGCTAAAACTACAAGTTAGTGTAGTGCGTCCTCTGCACAGTGTTCAGCTAAAGCTACAAGTTAGTGTAGTGCATCCTCCTCACAGTGTTCAGCTAAAACTACAAGTTAGTGTAGTGCGACCTCTGCACAGTGTTCAGCTAAAGCTACAAGTTAGTGTAGTGCGTCACCTCACAGTGTTCAGCTAAAGCTACAAGTTAGGGTAGTGCGTCCTCCTCACAGTGTTCAGCTAAAGCTACAAGTTAGTGTAGTGCATCCTCCTCACAGTGTTCAGCTAAAACTACAAGTTAGTTTTTTGCGAGCTCTGCACAGTGTTCAGCTAAAGCTACCTGTAGAAGGTTGGTGGTGTTACTGCAGGCAGCTAAATAAGCTACAAGTTAGTTTTTTGCGAGCTCTGCACAGTGTTCAGCTAAAGCTACCTGTAGAAGGTTGGTGGTGTTTTCCTGATCCTATCACTACCACAGGCAGCTACATAAGCTACAAGTTAGTGTAGTGCGTCCTCCTCACAGTGTTCAGCTAAAACTACAAGTTAGTGTAGTGCGACCTCTGCACAGTGTTCAGCTAAAGCTACCTGTAGAGGGTTGGTGGTGTTTTCCTGATCCTATCACTACCACAGACAGCTAAATAAGCTACAAGTTATTTTTTTGCGAGCTCTGCACAGTGTTCAGCTAAAGCTACCTGTAGAAGGTTGGTGGTGTTTTCCTGATCCTATCACTACCGCAGGCTCTCACTAATGCTCAGGGTACTTTGTCTGGCAAAGCAGCTGCCAACGTGGCTTCTTCCCTCGGCTCAATGGCATCAGTTACTCCTTCCCTAGCCCCACCATGTCCTCCTGAGCAGTCCCTCGAACTGTTTGACCACAGTGTTGGGTACATGCTCCAGGAGGATGCCCAGCATTTAGAAGGCTCTGATGATGATACTGAGCTAGATGAAGGCAGTAAGCACGGACAGAGGGGGTGCCCAAGAAGGACAGCAATCTGGCAGTTATGCTCCCCCTGCTGCAGCATACTGCCAGGTTTGCTCCAGTGATGAGGAGGGAGGGGATGATGAGGTCACTGACTCAACATGGGTGCCTGATAGGAGAGAGGAGGAGGAGGAGGCACATCACCAACGAGGCAAGATGCCCTCCAGGGGCCAGCCTAAGGGCAGCACACTGACTGCATCACACCGCAAAGCTCCGCATGTGCAGGGCGCTGCTGTCTCTGCGCGTTATTCCAAAAGTTCTTTGGTGTGGACCTTTTTTGAGACGAGTACATCAGATCGCACCGCTGCTATTTGCAACATATGTCTCAAGCGTATCTCGCGTGGACAAAACATCTCGCTTGGGCACCACATGCTTGACCAGACATATGTTGACCTGCCATGCAGTTCGTTGTCAAGCGTATCTAAGAGACCCACACCAAAGAACAAAGAGGACCTCTCCATTGCTCCTCCTCAGCTGAGATCTCCAACCCCACTATACCTTCAGTCCTCTCTGAGACCTGCACTGAGAGGAATGAAGATGGAGAATTAGGTGTGTTACAGCCAAGTACTTGTGGGCAATCTGCTTTCGGTACACCGACGTCAGATTGTACCAGGCAAATTTCCCAGCCAAGTTCGCTCCCAGCCATCCACATGCCCAGCGGTTGAATGCTAGCTTGGCAAAATTGCTAGCACTTTAACTGCTACCTTTTCAGTTGGTAGACTCTGCGCCCTTCCGTGAGTTTGTGGAATGTGCGGTTCCTCAGTGGCAGGTACCCAAATGCCACTTTTTCTCACGGAAGGCGATTCCGGCTCTCTACTGGCACATGGAAGGCAATGTCTTGGCCTCGCTGGACAGGGTGGGCAGCGGTAAGGTGCATATTACCGCTGACTCATGGTCCAGCAGGCATGGACAGAGACGTTACCTAAGTTTCATGGCGCATTGGGTCACTCTGCTGGCAGCTGGGAAGGATGCAGGACAAGGTGCAGTAGTGTTGGAGGTTGTTCCACCACCACGCCTCTAAAATGCCACTACTAATGATTGTGACACACCTCTCTCCTCCACCCCATCCTCTTCTTCTTCCTCTATGGCCTCTTCCTGTGCTTTGTCCTCAGAACCAGCGGTGCTCCGTAGGCATTCAAGGGGCTACGCAAGTACGCAGGACAAAAGATGCCATGCGGTGCTTGAGCTGGTGTGCTTGGGGGACAGGAGCCACACTGGGGCAGAGGTTCTGTCAGCTCTGCAGGGGTAGGTTCAGAGGTGGTTGACGCCACGCCAACTTAGGGCAGGAATGGTGGTTTGCGACAAGGGCATCCTCCTCTCCGCCCTCCGACAGGGACAACTGACCCATGTGCCCTGTTTGGCTCACGTCCTTAACTTGGTGGTGCAGCGGTTCTTGGGCAGGTCCAAAGGCCCAAATTTTCAGCCCCTGTTAAACAGGGCATATAATTACAATTCTTGATCGTATATTTCACAGCAGGGCCCGTTTCTGCGCCCACCAAGATTAACTGTGAGGACTTACAGCGTTGTGCCACCAGCACCACCACCACCAAAGGCCCAATTTTTCTGGCCTTGTTCAACAGGGGCATGTAATTACTATTCTTGATTGAATATTTCACAGCAGGGCCTGTTTCTGCGCCCACCAAGATTAACTGTGAGGACTTACAGCGTTGTGCCACCAGCACCACCACCACCAAAGGCCCAATTTTTCTGGCCCTGTTCAACAGGGGCATGTAATTACTATTCTTGATTGAATATTTCACAGCAGGGCACATTTCTGCGCCCACCAAGATTAACTTTGAGGACTTACAGTGTTGTGGCACCAGCACCAACACCACCACCAAAGGCCCAATTTTTCAGCCCCTGTTCAACAGGGGCATGTAATTACAATTCTTGATCTAATATTTCACAGCAGGGCCCGTTCCAGCGCCCACCAAGAGTAACTGTGAGGATTTACAGTGTTGTGGCACCAGCACCACCACCACCATCACCAAAGGCCCAATTTTTCTGGCCCTGTTCTACAGGGGCATGTAATTACAATTCTTGATCTAATATTTCACAGCAGGGCCCTGTGAGGGCTTACAGTGTTGAGGCCACAACAACACCTAAGGCCCAAATTTCTGCTGAGTATATAGGGCAGGCCCCTACTTTCAAACATCCAACTTACAAACGACTCCTACTTGCAAACGGAAGGAGACAACAGGAAGTGAGATGAATCTACCCCATAGGAAGGGAAATTCTCTCCTGTAAGAGTTAATATGGGAAAAACTTTTCTCCTTTCCACTGATGCTTTATCACCAATCCTTGTTTCACTAAAAACCCCAAATTTTCAAAAAACATTTGTCATTGGGACAAAAAGTGAGGTGAAATCTTCTGAAGAGGAGAACAGACAGCAAAACAAATGTCACAGGGGTGATAACCATTCCCTATGTTTTCCAAAAAGCTTAAAAACAGATTTTTTGGCTGGAGCTACATTTTAAAAATGTACCAGTTCAAAATTACAAACAGATTCTACTTAACAACAAACCTACAGTCCCTGTCTTGTTTGCACGCCTGTATACTGCTGTTCAGAGTATATAGGGCCTGGGGCCCCACGCCTTTCCTTTTTTTAATTTGGGTGCAGGGTTCCCCTTAATATCCATACAGGACCCAAAGGGCCTGGTAATGGACTGGGGGGGGGTACCCATGCCTTTTGTCTCACTGATTTTCATCCATATTGCCAGGACCCGACATTACATTAAAGCCGCAAGCAGTTTTAAATGACTTTTTTTCCT